>NW_026928155.1:0-32374 GCF_032062105.1 Saccostrea cuccullata | reverse complement strand
CAACAAGAGGCCCGTGGGTCACAAATATGACCATTTACGGCTTTATGGTTTGCTGTCCTTGAAATATTTTGTTGCTCATCTTTCCCATTCCTATATTTTCCCTATTCCTATTAAGTAAAATTTTGATCGTCCATTGTGGCGCTGCTCCACCCCAGAGGTCATGATTTAAATAAACTTGAATCTACACTTTCTGAGGATTCTATCATATAAATATGATCAATATTAAGAAGAATTTTAATAAATTTAATACTACATATTTCAATATAATTCCAATCTTAATTTTATTTATTGATTTCCTGTGATTTGATTGGACGAGAACAAATTCAAGAAAAAGTTTACACATCGATGAATTGTTCAATCAGAACTACTTTCTTGACTGTTCAATGTTGTAAAAACAATGAAAACAGATACTTCTAGTCCGTTTTTATGCTAATTTAAAATTATGATTACAAGAAACTTGAAATAAAAATGAATGAATGAATGAATGAAAAGGAGATACACAGGACTGACAGACGGGAATATTCTGTTTATGTTACTGTCGGATCACGAGTGTGAATTTTAAAAAATCGCTTATCATGCTGTCATTTTCTCGACGTTCCCTATCAGCTCAGTTGGAATCGTTGTGATAGGGAAAAGAAACGTACCTCAGACTCTTGCCTTTTCAGCATCAAATTCGTATATTTACATCTTACAGATCCCATATTCTCCCTAAATCTTTGAACGAACCAGAGCAAATCGAGGACGTCGTCGGTCAGCAACTTTCGCTATGACTTTGTCGTTAATGTCAAAATGGCCATGGTCAAGGACGAATTATTCTGGAGAATACGCGTATTTACGATATTTGTTGACTTAAACAACATTCAGTGAGTTTTTGTAAGTTTATTTATTGATTGTTTTGACAATTTAAGTTGGATTTTATCGATACTCATCTTGTATACGTTTCTTTGCGGCATAAAGTATTCCTACGCCGTACAAAATAACGGATTGTATGGCGGCCTCAAAGAGAAATAATTCTAATAATTTTAAAAATTCTTAATTGGAATTATAAGAATTAAACGTTCTTTTTTCAGAATTTATCGATGTGTAAACTCTGCCTTTTTATTCACAAACTTTACATAAAAGTGCTTCGCACTTTTATTCAGTTTGTGAGTAAATAGGCAGAGTTTACACATTGATGAATTCTGAAAAAAGAACGTTTAATCCTATAGTAAAACTTTGATTAGCCATTGTGGCCCCGCCCTATACCCGGGGGTCATGGTTTGAACAAACTTGAATCTTAACTACCTGAGGATGCTTCCATATAAATACTAGTATGATTAGTCATGGCTGTGCTATCATTCTTACTACTGATAAGGTTTTAACTGACATTTGTTGAATCAATATGGGGAGGGCATGTATTAAAACAGATGATGTCTGTGCAGAAAAATAAGAGATGACGCATATTTGTGATATATATTAAGCACACAGGTCAAAACATCCTTTCAAATATTATGCAAAAATTATCAAATCGGTGAAAAATTTCAAAATGACAAACCTGTTCTTTTGAAAAGTAATCTATCTTTCTTATACCTAGGCTCATCAGCTTGTCTGATGCAAGAGAAGCTATGAAGGAACAAAAGTAGATTATCCTTTATTTTCACTCAAAATAAATAGCATTTCTATCATTCAAACGCTTTAAAGATGTTATGTATTTTCATATGGAAAAAACATCCTATAACTTTCTGCTAGAAATTAAATGCTAAAATTCTAAAGCACACCCCTGTGATTTTGTCATTCTTGAAAATTCTTCTCTATAGGTAAGGCTACTTTGAAATTTTTGAAAATAGTTCATCATGGAACAAACTTTCTTAAAACCCTCATTTCTATGTTAAAATTTGATCGGCCATTATGGCCCAGCCCTACCCCCGGGAGTCATGATTTGAACAAACTTGAATCTACACTACCAGGGGATGCTTCCATATAAATATGATCAATCATGGCTGTGGTATTCTTAATAAGACGATTTTTAAAGAATTTTCCGATATATATCTCTGTAAAACTCGGATAGGCATTGTGGCTCCGCCCTACCTACCCCCGGGAGTCATGATTTGAACAAACTTGAATCATCTACACTACCAGGGGATGCTTCCATATAGATATGATCAATCACGGCTGTGGTATTCTTAATAAGAAGATTTTAAAAGAATTTTCCGATAGATATCTCTGTAAAACTCTGATAGGTCATTGTGGCTCCGCCCTACCCGCGGGAGTCATATAAATATGATCAATCATGGCTGATATTCTCGAGAAGAAGATTATTAAAGAATTTTCCTATATATTTCTATGTAAAACTTTAATAGGCCATTGTGGCCCCACACTACCCCCGGGGATCATGATTTGAACAAATTTGAATCTATACTACCTGAGCATGTTTCCAAATAAGTTTCATCTTTCCTGGCACAGTGGTTCTTGAGAAGAAGATTTTAAAGATTGGACTTTTAGATATATTCCTATGTAAAACTTTGATCTTAAATTGTAGCCCCGCCCAACCCCCGGGGATCATGATATGAACAAACTTGAATCTACACTTAGTCTACCTGAGCATGTTTCCATATAAGTTTCATCTTTCCTGGCCCAGTGGTTCTTGAGAACAAAATCTAACAGATTTTTCCTATATACTCCAAAGTAAAACTATGATCGTCAATTGTTGCCCCAACCTACCCCCGGGATTTCATCTTTCCTGGCCAAGTGGTTCTTGAGAAGAAGATTGAGAAGAAGATTTTTACATGTACTGGTGTTTATTGATAACATTTTGTCGTGAAATTGTGATGTCTAAAATTGTTTACAGACTGACGGACAGACAGACAGACACCTTACTATCGCATAAGCTCTTCTGGTCTCTGTCCAGTAGAGCTAAAAATGCAATCTTTTAAAAAAGAAATTCATTATGAGTCAGGTGAGCTGACTGAGCAGCCGTTCTTACAGCGTGACTTCTAGATATTTAAGCAGAGGTTTTACAAATGTACAAAGTGTATGTATTTTTAATGTATAACAAATCTTGACTCAGCCTCAAGCCTTTGCAATGAGACTTGGCGAGATGAAATTTATACTTACGACAAAAAGCTTAGATTTTTTAGAATCATGATAGCAAACATGTATTGATGTTTTCTTATGATGTTTTTCCAAAGAATTCTCAATTATGACTAATTTTTTGAAGCCTCATCCTTGGTACTTAACCCATGACCCGAAGGCCCTAAAGTTATATTTGTTGGACTAATAGGGCACTCGTCACGCCCCCGTTTCATTTCCAGATACAGCAATTATTGTATGTCTATTGGTCCAGCAAATGTTTTGTGGCACGCCTACTTTCACGAGCTTCAGTGGCATTTTTCGCGCTACAATTTAGACCGGGATCGAATCAAGCTGAAAGATGGACGTAGATTTTTTGGATAATGACTTCAAAGTTGAAGAAATTGACGACATGATATTGTCTAAAGTTTGCGACGTAGATTTTTTGGATAATGACTTCAAAGTTGAGGAAACAGACGACCTGACATTATCTCAAGTTTGCGACGAAATGGAAGCTTTCGACGGATTACAGAACATGAGCCTTACACAGACGCTTGCCGGGTACGACACAGGATTGGAGCATGGTGAATTTAAGCTTGAATATGACTTTTTGAGAGAAAATGAAAATAGTTCGAATTTGCTGACCACATCAGGTGATTGTTTTGCGGCCCCAGTGACGGAGAGTGAACTGAAATCTCTAATTGAAAGCCAGGAAAACATTAATACTAAACAAAACACTAGATGGGCGGTCAACGTTTTTGAGAAATGGCGAACCGGCAGATCCGAAACTATTCCAGAACTTCAATTCCAGGGCAGCGAGGAAATGAATTACTGGTTACAACGTTTTATAGTAGAAGCTAGACGGCAGGATGGTAAGGACTACCCCCCTAAGAGCCTGTACTTGATTTCATGTGGACTACTTCGTTTTTTTTGCGAGACAAAGGTGTGTACGATAAAAACTTTTTAGACGAAAAAAAAACACTAACTGAGTGTTTTAGCGCTATGACATGGCAGCTCCACCTCTGACTATTTAGCTTGTTTTCTCCTTTATTGCTATAGTTCCAGTTTTAAAATTTGTTGTGTATTTTTGTAATAGCCTTTTTAATTAAGAGAAGAATTCCATTTTTCTCGAAAACCTTGTTTTTTAGTAAATTTTTCAAAATAATGTTTGGTTACTATGTTCATTGAACCGTGACGTTATTTCGATTATATTGGTACGAGCTATCTTATTCTTTTATTCCTTTTGTGTTTTAAGTCGTTCTATATATTTTCGTACTCAACTTAGATATATATGTTTTGTGTTACTTCATTCTGGCTCTACTGGTACGAGTTGTCTTATTATTATTTTGTTCGCATTGCATCTTAAGTCGTTCCACATATTTTCGTACTCAACTTAGAAATATAGTTGTCGTACGATGTGTTTTGTACGTCCATGTGTTGCTGGTATACCAGGTCGTACGGAAACTTCTCGTATCAGAAGGGGGACGAAGGCTGGGCGCAGGTTCATCAGGCATATCCACACTGTCTGTGGTGGGCGGTTGAGATACGAAGGACATCAACCGGGGGTTAATGGAGATAACCTGGTTTATATCTTCAATGATATATTAAGCAATCCTTCATCTTCCTTAAAAGTTCCTGATGAACCATGCGAAGCTCTCCCAATCCCAACTTTGATTCAAGACCGAGTAAAGAGAATTGGTCCTAAATCTACTCGTGGTCGGGATCTGAAGAACAATGTTCAAGTTACAAATGTTGGTGTACAAGACACTGATAAGCGAAGTGAATCTATTTATAATGTATGTGAAATCACTAGGTGTGAGCGCCATCGTTTTGGTCGCAAACCTGATAAACCAAAAGGACCTAATTTACTAAACCTGGTTGCTATTAAAACAAAACTCACTGATATCAACAACAACAAGGTATGCGCAACACCCTTGCGTCTCTGTACCTTAAACTGCAGGTCAAGTAAAAACAAATCATTTTCCATCAATGATTTCATTGTGTCAAGAAACATCGATATTCTTGTTTTGACTGAAACGTGGCTTGGTAGCGATATAGATAAATGTGTTATAGCAGAAATGACACCGGTTGGTTATTCAACTACTCACCTACCTAGAAAACAAAAAAAAGGGGGGGGGCGGACTAGCTTTTATCTACAAACGAAACATGGATATACGACCTATCAAACCAGAAACCCAGTACACCCATTTCGAACACCTGGATTGTGTCATAGGGATGCCAAACTGTGTAAGTTCTTGTTTGTGTGCTATTTACCGCCCTCCCCCATCAAAAGGAAACAACTTTCGAAATTCGACCTTCTTTGAGGAATGGTCAAAATATCTTGTCAATTGTATTATTCTTGCGGAGGAACTGATATTACTTGGTGACCTAAACTTCCATATTGATCGTCCCAGTGACTCTGATTCAAAGACGTTCATGAAAATATTAAATGATCATGGACTTTGCCAAAGAGTGCAAGGTGCGACTCATGTCCATGGCCATACCTTGGACGTTATGATTACTAGGGAGGACAGTTCCATTCTGCTATCTGATCCGACGATCAGTGACCCAGTTTTGTGTGATAACAGAGGAAATCCTGCAGGAGACCATTATGCTGTTCATGCTCTGATACAAATCTCTAAACCAAAGCCTGAACGAAAAACTGTGTCTTTCAGGAAGTTAAGTGAGATTAACATTGATGAATTTAAGAAAGACATTTCTTCATCAGTCAGTCAGCAAAACATGGACATGCAGATTGATGAACTAGTGGCGACATATAACACCAGTCTTAAATGTATCCTTGACAGCCATGCACCTGTTCAGACAAAAGAAATAATCATAAGACCAAAAACACCATGGTATAACGCCAACTTAAAAGCAGCCAAGCAGGCTCGTAGAAAAGCAGAGCGGAAAATGCGTGAAACTGACTTAACGATACACAAGCAAATTTACAGAAAATTGTGTACCGATTATTCAAAACTGCTGCTGCAATCGCAGCAGGATTACTACTCCACAAAGATATTGGAAATTGGACATGACCAAAAACAACTACATGTGTATAAAACCTTACTAACAATCTCATGGGGAGGGTTAAGGAGACTGTCTTTCCAGCACATGACAGCAAAGAGATGCTAGCAAATAGGTTTTGTGATTTTTTTACTGGAAAAATTGAAACGATCAGATCTGAACTTAGTAAATCTAAGCAAGTTAATGTTAGCGAGGCACTAAAGAGTGATATTCAATATGTGGGTCAGGAACTTGTTGTTTTCACTGAAGCTACAAACAAGGAGATCTATGATATCATCATGGGAGCACCAACTAAGTCTTGTGAGAGTGACCCAATCCCAACATCTTTACTTAAACCATGCATTGAAGAGTTGCTTCCCTTAATAACAGTGATAATAAACAAATCATTATCTGGATCTTCAGTACCGACAACCTTTAAAGAGGCTATAATTCGCCCTATTCTGAAGAAACCGGAATTTGACTGTAATGAACTGAAAAATTATAGACCAGTTTCCAACTTACCATTTATTTCAAAAATACTCGAAAAGGTAGTATCAAAAAGACTAAAGCATCATCTGGAAGTGAACAATCTACAGGAACCACTGCAGTCGGCATATCGAGCATGCCACTCTACAGAGACGGCACTCCTCCGAGTCCATCATGACATTGTATCAGCGCTTGATAAAAATTCCTGTATGGCCCTAGTGATGCTAGACTTGTCTGCTGCGTTTGATGTGATCGATCATACCATCTTACTCAGACGTCTCAGGTTCTCTTTTGGAATTTCTGGGGCAGCTCTGGAATGGATCGAATCCTACTTGACACAGCGCACACAAAGAGTAGTCATTGGTGGGAGTGCTTCCGAAGATCTTGTTTTGCGGTTCGGAGTACCACAAGGCTCAGTGCTTGGACCAGTCTTGTATTGCCTTTTCTCGAAACCTATCGGTAAAATTTGTCGTGATCATGGCATGCTGTTCCACTGTTATGCAGATGACACACAAATATACCTTGTTATAAAACCGAACGAAACATGGCCAGATTTAAAAAGTCGACTAGAAACTTGTTTAGCTAACGTGAGAAGCTGGATGTGCGCAAATCTACTAATATTGAACAAGGATAAAACTGAGTTTATTGTTTTTACACCAAAGAGTCAGTTTAAACGATCTTTTACACACCAACTTGATTTTGATGGTTCTGTCATCTGTGAATCAGATTGTGTGAAGAATCTGGGAGTGTTTTTCAACAAATCACTTACCATGGAGACTCAGATTAGCGCAGTGTCCAAATCCTGTTTTTACCACCTACGAAATATCAGTCGAATTCGTCCATTCATAACAGAAGATGCTTGTAAGACTCTAGTTGTCGCTCTAGTAACATCAAGACTTGATTATGGAAATGCACTACTCTATGGAATTACAGAGACAAATATATCACGGCTACAGAGAGTACAAAATACGGCAGCAAGGATTGTCACCCGAACTAGGAAGCATGAGCATATCTCCGAAGTTCTGATATCTCTTCACTGGCTTCCAGTTAAATTTAGAACATATTATAAGATCCTTTTATACACTTTCAAAGTACTCCAGGGGACATCACCATCATACCTAAAGGAACTCATAACAGTCTATCAACCGTCAAGAACTCTACGCTCGTATGACTCCAAACAACTTGTGAAACCTCGTGTTCGCACGGAGACATACGGAACGCGTCGTTTTGACCATGCAGCGGCAACTTTGTGGAATGGTTTACCGGATGCTCTCCGGTTCCAGACGTCACTTTTAGCTTTTAAACGAGATCTTAAGACTCATCTTTTTAAGATAGCATACGACGTGTAATTTTTTATTTTGAACAAGTTATCGAGTTTTATTAATATTGTCCTCAGACTATTTATTTTGGGCACAACCTGTATTGTGTGAAATTTTTAATGTGATCTCAATTTGATCTTAGTCTAGCAGCTTATAATTTTAGCTTACTCTTATGTTAGTTACGATCTCTTTGAATGATTTTAGGTTTTATGTTTTTTATGATTATTGTGTTGTATTTAACTACTTGTATATCTGAAATAGTGTCTGTTCAGCGCCTTAGAGTAAATTATTTTAAATAGGGCGCTATACAAATGCTATTATTATTATTATTATTATTATTTCATTGAATTTCGGAAAGTTCTAGATGCAAGAATGAAGTCGCTGATTGAAAAAGGCATAGGGTGTACTTGATCCTATTTTACCAGAAGATGAGGCCAAGTTGTGGGATGTTGGAGTGTTTGGAAAGAAAAATGCAGAACAACTTCAGAAAACGATTTTCTTTTACGCATGTAAAATCTTTGGTCTGCGTGGATGTGACGAACATCATAACCTAGCATGTGAACAGTTTACTATTGGATCAGATAAGCTGGGAAAATTTATTGAGTTTACGGGTCGAAAAACCAAAACGTACAAAGGTGGACTCGGACAGCTAAATGTGTGCAACAAGACCATTAAACATCACTGCCAGTCCGGTAAGAGAATCTCTCTCTCTCTCTTTCTCTCTCTCTCTCTGTGAGGATGTACAATTACTCGTTCACTTTGCTTACAAATTCAAAATTTTCTTGTAGGGGAGAGATGCATTGCTGACTATTTTGATCTATATCTGGATTCCCTTGGACGTCGAGGAGCAATCTATCGAAGATCTCTGCCCGCAACATCTGAGGTGCCAATTCGATACGGAAATCAGGTCGTGGGAATTAACAAGCTGAAAAACTTCATGCGAATCATTTGCACGGAAGGTGGTTTACAGGGTAATTATTCGAATCATAGCGGCAAACGTACTTGTACGACCCAGCTATATATGTCTGGTGTTGAGGAACAGCAGATAATGGATCGGACTGGTCATCGTTCTCAAGCAGGTGTCCGCAAATACAAAAGATCCAGTGTGCAAATGGAAGCTAACGTGTCATAGATCTTGGATCCGCCCAAGGAATGTCCCGAGAATTCCACTCCGATGAATTCTCCAGATGGATGCGCTCCAGATATTTCAGACAAGTGCCCCGCTATTCCACTGACTGCAGCAAACGTCCAGGGTGAGGAGGAACCTCAGAGCAAGAGATTCACACCGAACAGATTCCCATTTGGAGAATTTAAAAATTGTTACATTACATTTCAGTTTTAAAGTGAAAATTTCACAAAGGTCAATTACTAGCCAGATAGATTGTTAAACTACTCAAACCCAATTTTTTTTAGAATTGGTTTTTTTTTTTTTTTTTTTTTTTTTTTGTTGTTGTTTTGTTTTGAACTTGCTTGCAAGAATTGTACAAGGTCATCAAATTTAATTGAAAGGTGTTTTTTTTTGAGAGAGAGAAAAAGCTTTACAATGGTTGATTAAAGGATAAATTTTGTGAGGATTTCATTTCTTTTCTTACCTTACAATAATTCTAAAATTATTGTACGTACAATCACCACGCCCCCTTTGATACAGTGCAATAACTTGCAGTTTCTAAAGTTATTGTACGATGGTAGGCCACGCCTACCTGGGAATAGAAAGGGTATTGGAAATTACAGTACACTTATCATCAAAGAAAATACGCCGCATAAGTGCCACAATGTATGATTATTGGTTTAAAAAACCAATTCTCATCATAATGATAAAAATAATTTTGCCTGGATCAGTGCAGATGCACATGAATTTTTAAAAGAAATATAGCATTCATTTGTAGTAAAGATCAAAGGATTCATAGATAAAGACAGTTGATATCATAATTTGAGAATAGATAAAGAAATTAACAAAGTTTATACAATGTATATTTCGACAACGATTGTAAAACGAACATTTATTTCTCATTTCGAGACATCCAGTGACTGTCACCAGCATTCCCCATGTACGATGTCCACTGTTGCTTTTCAAATGGAAGAACACGGGAGCATTTCTCTGATGGGTCACATTCCTTACAAGTCATTAATAGCCTTAATCTATTAAAAAAGATGAGAAAAAACATAGTTAAGCTAAAAGACCTGTAATAATCCCTTGTTCTCTTTTATCATTTTAGCGAGCTTCTGGCCCTTGTTTCTTAAAAAATAATTAATTTGCGTTTATTGCTTTAAGATAAAAATCTGAATATACACAACTGCATTAATACGGCAAGTTCTTTAGTGCATCACTATTATCATATACACGAAAACACAAAATCTGAGAGCAATGTCTATACACATTTATTGAGGCACGAAAACGTCAGTTACAGAAGAAATTTAGGGAACTATCAAAATTTTTTTTTGAATTGGATAAAATTGTGAAATTGTTTTTTAAAATGTTTTTTTTTTTGAATTTCTTATATGGGAATATAATCTGTAATTACAATTGTATTAATTTTTTTTTAAAACGAATTCAAAAATTTGTAATACCGTTCAGCTCAGTCGGTAGAGCGCTCGCTCCGTGATCGGGAGGTCGTGAGTTTGAATGACCTTAGGCGACAAAAGATGGGTAGCAACTGTTCCCTCGCCGTGCACTCTGCACTTGAAGTGAAAGTTGTGTGTTCTTTGTATGAGATCTTGTAAAAACCGAGATTCTTTGTCATGGCAGGCATTAGCACGATAAGGATCCATCACTGCCCCATCTCCCTGCGTGCCGAGTAAAGGTCAAAATTTGAAGGTTTTCACCGGTATATGGTGATATATTTACATGGGCGAAAATTACCGAATTTGTGATAACTGATATTAAATCGAACTTTAAAATTTTGTATAACCATTTAAAAAACATATTCGTTACACCAAAACATTTTTTCTGAACACCCTAAAGTTAAGAATAAGGTCCATTTTAAAAAAAAAATAGACTTTATTTAACAAATTTAATTGGGTATAATATTTTTAATATTCATTTTAACGACAACTGAATTAATTTACAAATATTTAAGCAATTTTATAAACAATTGTCAAAAATGTTTTTTAACAAAATATTTATTTGTAATTTAATAATATATTTAATGATATAATTATATAATTATATATTTTTATTATATATTCCAAGCTCTCTGATTGGCTAAAACTTGATCACATGATTTTAAGTAAATAGCAACATATGGACTTGAGTTACTATTTATAGAATCTGAAATGCATAATGTATGATGTTTCTTAAAATGGAGAAAACTTTCTGTAAAAAGTACTCATTTCACAATTATAGCTTATACAGTATATGACTTGTGGTTTCTGAAAAATATATTTACTTCAACTTGTATATTTTTCTATTGAATTAAAATGAAGAGCCAAATTTCAGGAAAAATTTAAACTTTACGGTAAAAACCGATCCCGATTGAAATAAAACCGATCCCGATCGGAAATAATGCAAAATCAAAATTAATAAATTCATCAAACTAAAGACACCTAACACCTATAAGACATGTAAAAAAAATAAATCAAGTAATTTTTTAATCATATCACAACAAAAGAACCAAATTTAATGTTACAATTATAGTATTTTCTTCTTTATATAATTCTGGTCGGGATCGGTTTCATTGGTAAAATTATAAAAAAATAGGTAAATTTGACTCCTTTTATTTCTTTCAATATACCTGTTCCCACTGATTTTATTGAATGACTCAAAAGTTTGTACTTTGTATTCGTAATAACATAAGAAAAAAGTTTTGTCCTTGTAATGTATTGGGTTTTATAACGTAATGAAAATTGGATACTGAATTCAAAAACTCATTTGCTAAACTCAAATTTGAACCATATGATTTTTTCTAAAGAAATATAAATTGGAGTCTTATTCATTCATAAAATAAAAGATAAGAGTCTATGCTAAAAATAATATTCATCGACACATCCAGCTTTTGAGTATCTGTTACATATAAAACAAAATAAAAACGTAGTAATTTTTTTACTCTCATGTTGACCTTTTTGCAGTTAAAATTAAGCATTTACCAAAAGTAGGACTAGAAGAGCAATAAAATTTTTTTGATGTTGTCATGTGTAAACACTTGCTTAAATAAGTCTACATGCAAAAAATAACTAAAATCCATGACATGTGATGTGCCACCCATTGCCTGGTTTTTCGGTGGACTGCCTCTTAATTTTTATATTTGTAATGTTCTGTAATTGATAAGACGTAACAATGCCTTGAATTAGGATCTACTTTATATTAGAACGTAATGAATATGTTTTTAAAAATATTGATACAAAACTTAATTAAATAAATGTAGTATTTTAAATTAGTTAAGGTCAGACGACACATTTCTCAAAAGTATATAATTTTTCCTAAGAATTTGTTATTGAAGTATAGGTACTTGAAGTATAGGTACTTAACAAGTTTCCTCACAAAATATTGGATACCTTACCAGGCATTTGGACAATATACCACAGGGTCATATTTCTTATATAGCCCTCATGGGTAATCTGATGAATGGCCTCTTAATTTTTGATGTTCTTCTGGTACATGTATGCTTTTCTGTAAGTCGATATATCTATGGATCGACCTCATAAAAGTGCTATATTCATATAATCTATATATTGTACCGGCATTTGACAAAATAAAAAAAAGTTCTCAAATTCTACCTGTATATAGTCATCTGACCCATATGTATATTGTATGGATTGTAGGTTGACTGGGACTCGTAAGTTTCATTATCAGGTAAATTGTGACCACTTTCTTTGAGACATTCTTTAGTAATAACCTGCTCGAATCCATCGTGATCCAAACCGAAGTGTTTACCTAAAAGCCAAAATAAATGAAATTTAGATATAACAAGAGCACCAGAAAGCTGGACCTCTCTTTGAGGAAAGCATACCCATGAATCAAGGCAGCCCGATGCAAATTACGTCACTTCCGTTTTGCACAAATCAAACTAACAGACACAAACACGTTCCAACAGACGCATAACTAATCTCCTCCGATCCTAGCAAGTAAGTTACAACAAATATAATATAGTCAAGTTTTGAAGAAAGAATAATGATTTCCATTCATTGAGAAAGTAAAAATTATATAAATTCCTCCTCTTAACTCAAATTGTGCACTTTATTTATATCACAAGAGTTATCAAGACCTATCAACTTTATCGAAATTTTCAGTAAATTAAAAAAAAATACTAATAAAAGTAATGCCTATAATGATAACACAAGGAGTGCAACGCATTCAGTCACCGGGGGACACCTCTTAGCACTGCTATCGAGGTTGTCGCGCAATCAAATATCAATTGAATATTATAAAGCACAATCCATTATTTTTTGAAGGAACCATTCTTTATGTCTGTTAATGCATGTGAATTAAAATGGCTGTTTAACAACGGTAGCAGTGACATTAATTTCTCCACGTCTTCGCTCAAACGTTGGTTGTCCGCGACGCCATAACGTGAAGTTATAACGACCGCGTCTATTTATCCTAAAAGATCAAAACTGCCTGAAATGAAAAATAAAATGTTAATTTAGATAACTGTCATGTGCGATGTAAAATCAGAGTTATGTCAGTAGATATCCCAGAAAATTTAAAACGGGGAGGGGAATGGTTGCGGGTCTGGGGTTTGGATAAAGAGCGAATTGCAAAGGGGGGGGGGGGGGTCACTGGAGCTAGTGTTTATATACCGTCTAGTTGTACTGTATTTTACTGATAAAAATTAGTATTCTAATTTATAAACTTAAAAAAAAAAACATATCATAGAAAAACACATTTTGAAGTAATACCCGGTATACATGTTATACATGTATTTACAATGTTTTACAAACGAAATCAACAGTTCTAGATTTCCGGTTTTAAATATCGGTGTAAAACATTTAAAGAATACCATAAATTAAAGTACACAATGATATGAAGAAATAAAAAAGAATTACGTATATATTCACTTCAAGTAAACAAATGACTTGAACGTAACAAGAAACAGTTTTCATATGAAAAACACAAGTTACAAAAATGCATTGGACACTTTTTTATTCTCTTAGAATGAAGCGGTATGAAAAGTGCGAGGGCCTGTTACTGTACAAGTATTTATGATGTGGCGGAGTCATATTTATTTAAAATAATTTTTTTTATCTTTATTGAATAACTTAGTGAGCCATAATTTACTATATGCCATATTTGATAGTAGTCTCCATTCATGAATTCTACTCACAAAATCTCATTGGCCAGTAAATTTGTACCCCTTGTTTAACCGGTTTTTCTGCTATATATACTGAGGCATGGGCCCATCCCTGTCAGTGCGGGAAATTTAACTTACATATTACCAGCTGCCCGTTGTCACCACTTGAAAGGTAATTTTCTTAGTCTATTAAATTTTTGCATTTTATTCATTAAGTCCAAGTTATAAGCTCAAGTGTTTTTCATATTTTTGAGAGAAAGGTATTTTAAACTATGAAATTGACGTTTTTGGGCTTAGTAAACTTAAATTTTCTTATTTTTGAAGTGAATAGGAAATAAAAGTATTTTGTCTCAGTGTCTATGTGTATTATGATATTGTATATATGTTTTTGTATTTGTAGATCTGCCATTGCTTTTTCATTTCCAAATAAATTTATTAAACTGAACCTGCGTTTTCCATTCCCGCTTGGTTACATTTGGCGTCACCGGGAACTAAAGCAATGGCTAGTGGTGACAACGGAGAATTACATGTAAGATTCCAACAACGTGAGTAGAACTTCAAATTCCATTACATCAATGAAACATCGTGGGAAAGGAATGTTTACTCGAGCGTAAACTACCCGTACCATTCTCGGCTGTTACAATGGCGAGTCATCCAACTGTAAAGTCGTTACAGAAAGAAATCAAAGGTCTGCAGAATCAACTTAGTGAAATGGGCTGGAAAACAAATTACGAACCAAAAGAACCAAAAACTGTTTATGTGCAGCGAGATCGCACTGTTCCGAAATTCACCGGCAATAACATGGATATAGAGGACTGGATAGAAAATGTTCAATATGCAGCACGTGGTATGACAAAAGAAGAAGGGGCGGATCTAATTTACCAAAATCTATCTGGAAATGCGCGAGACGAAATCAAGTATTTGTCAGGTGATGTACGAAAAGATCCTCTACATATGGTTAAAATTTTGCGGGATGTATTCGGTGATAGAGACAGTGCTATTAAATTACAGAAGAAATTTCTTGACAGAAAACAGAATGAAACTGAAACACTGCGTCAATATTCTTACGGTCTGATGGATATCATTAGAAGAATTACTCGGAAAGACTCGTCAGTTTTCGGAAACCAAGATAGAACATTGTGTGAACATTTTTCAGAAAATGTCAGAGACCAGTATCTACGGAAACATCTAAAACGTATTCTGCGCACGCAACCGGATATCACGTTTAGGGAACTTAGAGAAGAGGCTATACTCTGGTCAGAAGAAGATGAACATGGCGAAGTCTCGTTTCAAGAATCACTGGAGAAGAAATCAATTGAACAAAACCGGGAGTCCGAGAGTGAAAAGAAAACTGAAGTATTGACAGAAAAAATACCGAAGCAAACGGAAAGTGAAAGTGAAAAGAAAATCAAAGAACTTACCGACGCATTGAAGAAACAATCGTGTCAGATAGAAAATTTAACAAAAGCTGTCAATTCCAAACAAAAATACTACGACAACAACTGGTATTATTATGATCGACCACTTACCATGCTTACATGTTACCGATGCAAAAAGCAGGGACACAAAGCTAATGAATGTCCAACAAAACTGGATTCTACAAATTCTGAACAGGAAAACAAAAGCCCTTCGTAATGCCGAGTCCCGTTATAGAGGGGAGTGAAACGGACTCATGGAAAATGAACACACGTTTAGTTGGTAAATGTCCTTCAGTATTTGTGACAATGAATGGTGTTAGTGTTAATTGTTTAGTTGATACTGGATCATCAGTTTCTACAGTGACAGAATCATTTTATGAGAAACATCTGAAGTCAGCAACGAAATTAAATACAGACATTGTGTTTTCTTTGAAAGCATCTAACGGACTTTCCATACCGTTTATTGGATACATCGAGGTCAACATTGAGGTCATGGGTCAACAGTTACAGCAAGTGGGTGTGTTAGTTGTGAAAAATTGATTTAGAAACACGTCAGCGTAAGGAAAACATTCCGGCCATTCTGGGAATGAACACGATTTCACTGTGTAAGAGTCTATTAGAAACACAACACGGAGCAGAGTACACAGAAAAAGTTGAAGAAATTTCAGCAAATTACAAATTAAAAGAACAATTCAAAGCATGTGACAGAAATCTTAAACGTGATGTCATAGGATATGTTAAAGTCTGTGCAAAGTCTCCAGTACGCATTCCGGGAAAATCTGTTACTGTTATCAATGGTACAGCACCAAAGATGCCAAGACTGTATGAGGCCATGGTAGAACCGTTAACATCTACTCAGCATTTGTCATCAAACATTATCGTTGTCCGGACTCTTAGTAAAGTGAACCGTGGATTTCTATGCTTTCGTATCGCAAATATTGGTACTGACGATGTGTGGTTAGCACCCAGAACAAGAGTTGCCGTCCTTGTCAATGGCGATGTACTTGAAAATTCATCTAACATCGAATTCACTAGAAAAGGAAATACTGAAGAGATTTTTGTTCAACAAGAATTTATGTGCAGTGAAACCACAAATTCAGAGGAAGTGACAAGTGATTTCAAAATTCCACCGGAAATAGAAAAGTTGAATTTAGATCCTGCACAGATGAAAGAAATTCGCAACCTTTTCTACCGAAATCAAGATGTATTCTCTCAAAATGATGATGACATAGGATATACTACAGCCATAAAACATACTATTCGGACAACAGACGATCAGCCTATAGTGCAACCTTACAGACGAATACCCCCATCACAATATGAGGAAGTGAAATCACATATTCGTAAATTGTTGAACAACAATATTATAAGGGAGAGTACTAGTCCATACGCATCACCGATTGTGTTAGTCAGAAAGAAAGAAACTTAAAACATCACATGCATTCAAAATGAAATTGAAAAATTATATTACATATTTTTAGCCGGGCTTATTGCTCAAAGAGCAATTGCCGGCTTATGTCATCCTGTTTAAGACAGGATGTCAACCCCATAGTCGCCATTTTAAAGTTACGTGTAAAAATATAGTTCTTACTCTCAGCCGCTTCTGAGATAATACAAACGCTATATAAAGCAACATAAATAAAACGAAGTTTTATCTAAATGAATAAACATTAGTAGTAATGACTTTGAAAACTTCAGTCTTAAGTCAAAAAACATAGTTTATTAGCGTAAGGATTTCTGATAATCAGTGTTAAATAAATAAACATTAGTAGTAATGACTTTGAAAACTTCAGTCTTAAGTCAAAGAACATAGTTTATTAGCGTAAGGATTTCTAATGATCAGTGTTATCGTAGTTCAATCACAACTTCTCGGACCTTTCCGACTAGCGGAAAAACAACCTCGAATGTATATGGTAGATGCCATGACAACCCTCCCTTTTCATGATCTTTGAAATAAATGCATGGAGACCTTTTGTCTGTGGAATATGGAGTTTAACTTTATTCAATGTAATGGTATTACCTAAAATATACTATAGAAGGGACTTCTAACTCCATCTATCCTATATATGACTAAACAGGAAATGTATAAATTTTGATACATTCGAGGTTGTTTTTCCGATCTCTGACGGAAAGACCCGAGATGATGCGATTGATCGTAGTTCTCTAAACTAACGAGGAAAACAGGAGAGGGAACTAGACTGGCCTGTTTGTTTACATTCAGCCGTAGTACCAGATTAATTTTGATTCTGACAAAATCGGACCGTGGTATTTGGATCGAAAACTCACCGCCAGTGTCTTATAATTTATATTGCTAGTTTTAAAATGATTTTTTCATCAGAATTTTTAATCTGATATTCTTGTTATTTATCTGTTGATACAATATAAATGTATGATTCATGTACAAAATTCTACTCTGTAGATGACCCCGGCTCTCTGTACTTCTGAGTGCTTTGATTAATATCTGATTTCATGACTGCACCGGGTACCCCTACCATGGACACATTTATATAGACCACTGAAGATAAGAAATTTAATATTCGTAAAACATTTTTGCTTGAAAGAATTCCTAGTGTTTGTCAAACGTATATGCGAATTTTCACCGAAAGACGTTCTTTAGGAAGAAAAATATACACAATATCTCAATAATTTCCGAACAGTCTTCGTATGTCCCTGCCGCAGCCAGCGGTAAAAGGACATATATATGTCCTTACCGCAGCCAGAGGGTTAAGCGAAGTTGTGGATATATGTCACTGCTACTGTTGTAAACCGGCATTTTAATTCACTTGCATTAACAGACATAAAGAACGGTTCTTTTCATTTAAAATGCTCGATATGAAGTGTTGGGTTCCCCGGTGACCTGGAATGCATTGCACTCCTTCTGTTATTACACAGTAAAACTCGGTTATAACGAACTCACTGGGACAAATAGAATTACTTCACTATATCCGTAATTTGTTATATCCGTATAAAGAATTCGTTAAATTTATATAGCTGGGGATCCAAGATCCAAGATAACTTCGCTATATCCGTAAATTTGCAATATATGTGTTCGTTTATTAAACAAGTTTTACTGTACATAGTTATGAGATTTGTGAATTTCAGTACCCAGGGTCAGGGGTTTTGGTGATAGGGCGGGGTTCTAATGATTATACATGTATAGTAAAAGTGCATGAATTCTTCGAAAACCTTTTCCTTTGCTCCTGGGTATTATGCCAATGTTCTAAGTACATATTAATGATAATGAAAGGTGCCTCAACTATTTTTGATGAAATAAGAATAAAATTATGTTAAAATTTCCAGAATTTTAAAATATATGCCGTTAGGATCAGTGGTTCCCATGGGTTGGGGTGCACAACTGGTTATAAAGTGGAAATGCATTTTCTCTTTGTTACTCTGATCTACCTCTGAGTATTAAGTAACCAAAGTAAGCAAGCTAAGTGTATAGTAATGATTAGCAATAGTGACTATTTCAAAATTTCGAATGTCATGGTCTTTGATTTAAAACATGAACCAATTCAATTGTTGGAAAGTTGTTACATGATATTCAGGTGACCTATAAGACCCGTTGGCCTCTTGTTCTGAATAATTATACAGTGTGGTGCAGTAAGTGTTTTACGTTTACACATTACTAAAGAACAGGAGGCCCATGGGCCTCATAGGTCACCTGAGCATCATGCAACAACTTTCCAATGATTGAGTTTGGTTCATGTTTTAACATGTTTAAACTAGACACCATGGCATTCAAAATTTTGAAAAAGGAACCATTACTCATCATAACTATACACTTCGATTTAACGTATTTTCACTACATAATCATTATAGAGCCCCGCCCTAACATCAGAACCAGATCCTGGGGCCATAAAATTCAACATTTTTAAAAGAGGCATTCTTGCTCATCATATAAATGTGCTTAGTTAGTTTATGTAATACCCAGGAACAGAGAAGAAGACTTTCAAAGAATTGATGTATTTTCACTATAATCAATAGAGCCCCGCCCTAACACCAGAACCCCTGACCCAGGGGCCATAAAATTCACAATTTTGAATGAGGCATTTTTGCTCATCATTATTAAATACCTAGTTTATTAAATACCAAGGAGCAGAGAAGAAGATTTTCAAAGAATTAATGTATTTTCATATATAATCTATATACTTAGTCACTTTATATATACTTATACCCAGGAGCAGAGAAGAAGATTTTCAAAGAATTAATGTATTTTCACTATATAATCAATAGAGCCCCGCCCTAACACCAGAACCCCTGACCCAGGGGCCATGGAATTCACAATTTTGAATGAGGCATTCTTGCTCATCATAACTATATACTTAGATAGTTTATTGAATACCCAGGAGCAGAGAAAAAAATTCCAAGTTCCATGTATTTTCACTATATAATCAATAGAGCCCCGCCCTAACACCAGAACCCCTGACCCTGGGGCCATAAAATTCACAATTTTGAAAGAGGTGATCTTGCTTATTATAACTATATACGTAGTTAGTTTATTTAATACCTAGGAGCAGAGAAGAAGATTTTCAAAGAAATAATGCACTTTTTACTATATGATCTATATAGCCCCACCTTAACCCAAGAACCCCTGGCCCTGGGGCCATGAATTTCAAAATTTTGGTAGACGACTCATTGCTGATTATCATCATGCCAACAGTTTGACTGCTCAATGTCCAGGAGTAAAGAAGAAGATTTTTAAAGATTGCATTAATTTTGGTGGTTTTGGCCCCACCCCTCAGCCCCCAGGGGGGCAGGGGCCATGAATTTCACAATTTTTGTTCCCCTTTACCCAGAGATGCTGTATACCAAATTTGGTTGAAATTGGCTCAGCCGTTCCAGACAAGAAGCTGAAAATGTTCAAAAGCTTACGACCGATTGACGACGAACGACGACGGACGAAAACAGATAGCAATAGGTCACCTGAGTGACTCAGGTGACCTAAAAATGCTATTCCACTTTATAACCAGTTGTGCACCTCATATGAGCCCAAAAGAACCACTGATCCTGGGGCCACATATTTCAAAATTTTGCAAATTTTATCATAAAATAGTTGATTAATACCAAAGAGCAGATTTCAAAGCATTAATTTATTTTCAGACTCTGTACCCCTCCCCACCCCCGACACAGGGGGGGGGGGGCATAAAAAATAACCTTTAATTTTGCTAGATTAACCTTTTTTCATCATAAATATGTATACTTGGATCATTGGCATAAAACCCAGGAGCAAAGGAGAGATTTTCAAAGAATTCATGTATTTTCACTATATACCCGGTAATCAATAGAGCTCCGTCCTAATACCAGAACCCATGACCCTTGGGCCATAAAATTCACAATTTTGGAAGAGGCACTCTTGCTTATCATAACTATGTACTAAGTTTATTTAATACCCAGGAGCACAGAAGATTTTAAAAGAATTAATGCATTTTCACTATATGATCAATAGAGCCTCGCCCTAACACAAGAACCCCTGCCCTGGGGCCATAAAATTCACAATTTTGGAAGAGGCACTCTTGATCAACATAACTATTTATTAACATAGTTTATTTAATACGCAGAAGCAGAGAAGAAAATTTTCAAAGAATTAATGCATTTTCACTATATGATCAATAGAGCCCCGCCCTAACACCAGAACCCCTGACCCTGGGGTCATAAAATTCACAATTTTGGTAGAGGCACTCTTGCTCATCATAACTATGTGCTTGGCTAGTTTATTTAATACCCAGGAGCGAAGAAGAAGATTTTCAAAGAAATCATGCATTTTCACTATATAATCTATATAGCCCCGCCCTAGCACTAGAACCCCTGACCCTGGGGCCATGAATTTCACAATTTTGGTAGAGGACTCAATGCTCATTACATTCATGCCAACAGTTTGCCTGCTTGATGTCCAGGAGTAAAGAAGATTTTTAAAGATTGCAATAATTTTAGTGGTTTTGGCCCCACCCCTCAGGCCCCAGGGGGGCGGGGACCATAAAATTCACAATTTTTGTTCCCCTTCACCCAGAAATGCTGTATACCAAATTTGGTTGAAATTGGTTCTGTGGTTTCAGAGAAGAAGCTGAAAATGCTCAAATGTTAACACACGACGCACGACACACGATACACGACGACGGACGAAAACGGATAGCAATAGGTCACCTGAGTTACTCAGGTGACCTAAAAATTAAAACTGCCTTCCTTCATCCCTTTTTTCTGAAATATTATGCATCGTTGTACATTATTTTTTGGATGTAGGAAAATAGAATTTATGTACATGTATACGTAGATTGAGATTCCCGTAGTGCATGTAGTGCACATGGGGCTATTTTTAGAAAGGCGTAAAGAATCATTGCTGCGAATCGTCGTGAGATGTCTTCAGCTCTAAAAGAACAGATCTTGCGCCTTAATGATGAAGGTAGAAACAAATCTGAAAAATCCAAAATTACGGGATATAATCGCACCACAATCTTCAAGTTTTTGAAAAGTTTATCTGTACGGCAAAGTGTCACAAATAACCGTAATGGTGAAATCCGCCTAATATATATATCGTTTTTGGAGTGTATCTGCTATTCAGGAGTGGGCTTTCGTACTCTAATAGATGGAAATTTAAACACAGATAAGTACATCACACTTCTGGACAATAATTTGTGGCAAGTTGTTGCGAAACAATTTAGTAACAACTCCTGGATATTTCAGGACGATAACTGTCCTGCCCACATGTCAGCCTGGTCTAGAGAATTGGAACACCTAAATGATATATCTTGTTTAGAGTGGCCATCTCAATCACCAGACCAAAATCTCATAGAAAATGTATGCAGATCAAATAAACTTTCAAGGGAGCAAGATAACATCGAAACAAGACAAGAACTTGTTGACTGTGTTCTGCAGATCTGGACGTCCCTCACACCAGTGTACATGTATACATGGTTTATACGAAATTAATATCAGAGCTCCAGATAAGGTGCGTATTTGTAGAAATAAGGATTAAATTTTACAAAATAGAGCGTACGATTACGCATTAGCAATCATAGATACGCATTACACCACGAAAGTACTGCGTACAAGTTGGAGAATACAGGTACGACTTACTTAATGATACGAATTGAGGTTAACTCAGTGTTTGATTTTTCTCAAAACAAAGTACAGAATTAAAAGCCTTTTAGTTACTAGGAATATTCTAGTAATGACGACGACGATCTCCATTTCGGGAGAAAGAATCGGAGATTTAGGTTAAAATAAATTTCCATGTAGAGAGACTATGCACTAGGCGTAACCTTTTTTTATTATGGGTTCATAGCCATTTTTCATCTCTCTCAACTTACCATATTAACGAAGATTCTTTCAGTTTACTCTTGATACGATATCTTAAATGAAGGAAAAGTTATCTGTGTCTGATAGTGTACCTTGACCTACTGTATAATCTTCCTTGTCAAAAAAGAATGCTTCCCAATCTTAGTCAAAAGTCTTGTTGTTATTTACAAAATTTATTTAAATAAATACAGGAACTGACCTTTGAAGTTTTTTCCCTCTTCAAAAACTCATACTTCGATTACAAGCTCAAAATAAAGGCCAAAACATTTCTATATAAACAAAATACTCTTCAATCATTTTGCTGAAAATCAAAATCTGCATTGATTTGAAAATTAGGGAGTAAATACACTTTGGGGTAAAAGATTTTCTGGAGCTCTGCGAAACCTTACCAAACAGACTAAATAGTGTAATTAATGCTAAAGGTCATGTCACCAAATACCTAACAAGACGCCCATGGGTTACATCGTTTTTTTATCACTTGAGAGTGTCACTATATCAATAAAGCATACACGTATAATTTTGCCATACTTAAAGATTTTCCTATATATATTTCTATATAAAAATTTGATTGCCCATTATAGCGACACCTTATCCCCGCTTGAATTAACTCTAACTGAGATGTTTCCATATTAATTTCATGAATCATAGCTTTGCTGATCTTGAGAAGATTTTAAAAAGATTTTTCCTATATATTTCTATGTAAAACTTTGATCAGCCATTGTGGCCCCGCCCTATCCCCGCGGTGATGAGTTGAAGAAACTTGAATCTACACTACCTGAAAATGTTTCCACATGAGTTTCATCTTTCCTGCAACAGTGGTTCTGGAGAGGAAGATTTTAAAAAGATGCCATTAATTTTTCATTAATTCATAATTATCTCTCCTTGGAAGAGGGCTTGGACCTTCATTTGAAGAAACTTGAATCCCCTTTACCCAAGGATACTTTGTGGCAAGTTTGGTTGAAATTGGCTAAATGGTTCTTTAGAAGAAGATGAAAATGTGAAACGTTTACAATGACAACGACAGGTGAGCTAAAAAGTCAGAAGTCTGTAATCAACAATAATGAAGTAAGTGGATTTTCTTTAACATTGAATTGTAGTACTGAGCAAGATTGACATCATGATAACGTGAAACACTTATGGCACCACACTATATATACTGGAGATTTGATAATTTCCCTATGCATATACATCAAAATGCTTTTACATAATGTTTGTCTATATTTCTAATGTTATGGGAAAGTGACAATGATTGTTCTGATGCATTTTACCCAATTAATGCTATTCACCAAAATTTGTATAGACCTTTTTAGAGAAACTGTAAATGTTAAGAAGTAAATGGTGAAACAATGGTTGGGTAACAAAAAATTGAAATAAAGCACATACTTTTCGAATCAAAACGTGATTTTTCCTCTTTCATTTTTTGCATTATACACTTTTGATCCTCTGGAAGTATAGCTTGTGTCTTCGCCGGGAAAAACCAGTATGTAGCAAAGACTATGTCGATTGAATGATTGTACATTTGATGACTTGGAGAGAGCATTGTTGGTGCCAAAGTTCCGGTGGACAGCAGTCTTTGAATTCCATCGTTGTCGTGGGGACCTACATGACGTTTTTTGTTCATATGCTTTAAATATGAATCAATGGTGTAATTTGTCCTAAAATGTTCCTTCCTCACTTTTCTGTCAGGGTACTTATCCATATATATTTGGAATTTATGTCTTTGAAATTGATTCCAGTTGATGGAATTGTTATCCAACGATGAACTGAGAGCCTCTTCTACTGGATTCAAATATTTATATTTCTTGGTGAAGATATTCATCTACAAAAAAATTAATATACTGTAAATCACTTTTTATTCGCAAGAAATTTATTTTTGCGTAATTACGCGAGACAATGCATTCGCGAAAATTATATTCTCGCGTATAAAAGTATTCCTCACGATTATATAGAGGAATAACAACTATTCGTGAAAATTATGTCTCGCTTACTTGTCAATGACAATCTCGCGAAAATAAGGTGTCGCGAAAATTTAGTGATCTACAGAATTGATAAGCACAATGTTTTACCCATAATCAAGATTATCTCCTTCTCCCTTTCTCTTATATTTTTATAATTACTTATAATGTAAATTTAACTTCGTTTTAACCGAATTTTTCTGTATATCGTTTACCTTTTTTTGTATTGATTGATTCCTTTTTCTTTTCGTTTCTGCATTTTTTATTAATGTTTCATACACATCTGGATAGGTTTCAATGTAGTGAATGGACTCTTTTGTAGTATTTATCCAGTGCTTGTGTTCGATGAGTTTTCTGTCACCTGTTATAAAATATATTTATTATTAGGTGTCCCTTCATTTATTTATTTGAAATTTTGAGATTTAATAAAATTCTGTTAATGTATATTAAAATACTCCATTAAAATAAAGAGATGAATCATTTATAACTGATTGCTTTTTCCTGTTATTAATTAATGTATGATTAACATCCCTTTCAAAAAGTCTTTATACTCATATTAGGACGCCATCTGGTGGAAAGCTACAATTTTTAGACCTATGGGGTTCATTTATTCTAGGCGTCAAGGGGCATTGAGCAGTAAAGGATCTTTTTCATACTAGAACCTTTTGCGACAGGAGAATTTGGTTCATATCGTCTCATTCGAAGGACTAGTCTTCATGTCCCGCAGTGGGATTCAAACCCGCGATGTTGGGACCAACTGTTTACTCGAGAGACTCTAAAACCGTCACTGAAGAGAAAAGGATGCATGTGACCTACATATAAGAATAATTCTTGTACTGTTTTGCATGCCATCAATTAACAAACCTGAATAATAAATAGGGATTCCACGTGACGCTATATGTTGATTCTTCGCCAGTAGTTTCGAAAATCCTTCAGAATTGAAACGTAGACGACAAAAATCAGACCTGCTTTGCTCATGAATGTTTGTACCTTAAATACATAAAAACACAGAATATGACTAAACAAATATCCACTTGTACACATTTAATACTATTTAATTTTTTTATTTCAAGTATTTAATAAGTACACAGTCACACCTTTCACAAATTTAAACGACTCTGCTTGTCCTTCATGTTTTTCACAATCAGATATCCAATATAAATAGACGTCATTTCCATACCCGTCCATGCTTATTGTCAGGGGAGAGGATTGTGCACCAATCGTATCCAAGATAGGGGATCTGAGTAGACTCTTGCTACCTCTACCATCTAAAATGGTAGTCTGCAATAGACATTATTATCAGTTTTAATGAATCTCTAGTACATGTAAATTTAGCTTAGATTGTCAAAAGTTTGAAATATAACTGATTTTTATTTACATTACTTCAATTTGATTAAAACGCGCTATAAGTTAGATTAATAAAATATGAACCATTCACTAAAGAAGGTCCCCGGATGCTGAAAAACAATATAATCAAAACAAACGTTAAATATTAAAGAAAATATGTAGAGGTACCTTCTCCTTTGAAAACTTTTCTATTAAAATGTATGACTCGGTAACTAATAGTTTGACCGTTAAACCCACCTTTATTTTTATATTTCTTCCCCACAGCTACATGTATTTTGTGTCCGAGATGGTTAATTAGTAAAGCTCAATTATGTATTAATGTATCATAATGACCTAGAAAAAATCTCGAGAGGGACATAATTAAACAACATACAAACAAACACTTAAATCGTGACGGTAGCTTATTCAGCAGAGCACTCGTTCCGTGTTCGGAAGGTCGTGAGCGTATCCAAGCCGCGAAAAAAAAATGGAAAACAACTTATTCATTTGCCATGCTCTCTGCACTTGAAGTGAAAGTTGTGGATCCTTCGGATGAGATCTATCATCTTAAAAGCCGAGGTCCAGCGTCACAGTAGACGTTGGTGCGCTAAAGATCCATCACTGCTAAATGGCCAGAAGTGCCAAGTAAAGGTCAAATTTTGAAGCCCTACACCTGTATATGGTGATGTCTATATGAGTGAAATATTTTCGAAAAGAACGCAAAACAACACACAATCAATCAATCAATCAATCACCTACTAGTATATAGTACAGTAATATAATTATATCCATTTCCCGACTTCTTTAACACTCAAAAAGATGCCCCGAATGCAATAAAATTGAAAACCTAGGCTATCAACTGAAGTTGATGTTACAGGGACATCAACAATTTCCTTTAAAATCAGCATTTCGTAAATGTTATGAACATTTTTTTGACGTTGGTAACAAACATTATACATTATGGGTCGTATTTTGGCATATGTATTTCAATCCAATGCT
This sequence comes from Saccostrea cuccullata, assembly GCF_032062105.1. Classification (NCBI taxonomy): domain Eukaryota; kingdom Metazoa; phylum Mollusca; class Bivalvia; order Ostreida; family Ostreidae; genus Saccostrea; species Saccostrea cuccullata. The sequence continues at coordinate 5,294 of NW_026928155.1, read as the reverse complement.
TTGCATTTGTGTTTTTTTTTTACGTGATTACCTGATCCCAACCCTGAAATACACGGGTTTTCTAGTTTTCTTCCATGTTTACAGATTCTTCAATGTTTTGTCATACCTCTGAGTAATAATATAAAGGAAATCCTGGTCCATGGGCAAATTTTACAAGAAAATCCGGTGTATCATCGTTGTTGTAAAAGCCAGGAGCAGGTGTACTACAAAAAAAAATGAATTTTTAAAATGAACATTCATGCACACTTCTAACTTTTATGTCTTTTCCTTATTACAGGGATAACAAAAGATCATTTCGACGCACACCAGTACAATCAGATGCTCCTTGCAACAAGACAGTGACAAACACAATATGATTGTTATGACAGTTGTATGTTATCTGATAATATTTACTTCGACCGACGCATTTTTAACGTTTGACACTTTGTGTAAGGATTCTATTTTTACTGTAAACCAACTATTATTCATGTCATCTTTTCGCAATTCCACAGTTGAAATGGATCCTCGACGATTAATTTTTGCGACTGAGGAAACATTCTCAATATGCAGCTTAATACATGGTTCGTGGCGGTTTTCAGAGGAATCAGAATTTAAGCTTTTACCTATAGCTCCCTTTCTAAGGAGGAAATTCTTCAAAATCATTTGTCAGTTTTGAATATTTTTATATTACTAACAACCAGAATAAATTTGAATTACCAAATCTATATTGCATTCCAAAACTTCTAAAGAAAACTTACAAACAAATATACATAGCGGGTTCCAGTAAGTCCATGCTTTTTTATACAGTGAAAACTGTCTAATCCGACACCTGAATAATCTGACACACTGTGAATTCCGACGTTAGATGTATTTCCCATTTTAGTATTTTCTTTGTTTTCAACTCTGTGCAATCCGACACCCTGTCTATTCCGACACAAAATTTATCTCCCAGTGTCGGATTAGACAGGTTTCACTGTATATCAATCTACAGCTGCCTTTTCAATAAAAATGGAAAATTTTTCTTGTCATTTGCAAAATTATTTTGTTAAAAACATTCTAATTGTACACACAAGCACTCCCAAGTTGGTATTAAAAAGATGTTTGTGTTTCTGATTGACAAGATCTTTGTGGTTTTTGGAAACCAGGTCCTCCAACAATCTAATTAACTTCCCAAATAGCAGACAGATTGTGAAAACAAGAATATCATTCAGTAGTTTTTTTAAGTCACCATTTCTTAAGTCTATGGTCAATACAATGACCTTACAGCTAATACAATTATCATTAAATCAAATGATAACACGAGTTTTTCCTGCTATTTTTAGACCATTATATACTCACTGAATTATCGACAGATTTTTCCTTTATCATCCCTTTATCTACGTTCTGACGAGCAGCATTCCATATATATAAGTTGGTTATTCTTTCAATGTTATTTATAAGTAAAGAATAAAGAGTATAATTAATTTATATTCGGACGAACGAAGTGAGGGAGAATATAATAAACATTATTAAAATACCACTTTTGACCAGGAGTTGAATAGTTTAGTGGTTAGCCTGTGAACATTGAAGGCAAAATATACTGAGGATTTTATTGCTAGTATTCGAACCCCACGAATAAAACATTTAAATAAAAGAATAATTGTTGCTGAAAAAATTTCTCAAAATTGTTTACTGTGAAATCACAAATTTTCGTTGAAGCTTAATTTTCGTTGTTTTCGAGGTATGGGGAGACCCACGAATTCATGTCCACCACGAAATGTAAAATGTTATATATATAAGTACTCATTAATTCTTGATCTATGAAATCAAATCCCCACGAACCAAGAGATTTTTCTCAAACAACGAAAATTTGAATCCACGAAAATATGTGATTTTACAGTATTCATCAAAATTTCATAAATTTCAATGATGAGATCTTATATGGACAACAACTTCTTTCCTTACTTGTACGATTCGGAAGACGGAAAAGTAAAATTCCAAAGCTGAGAGTAAGTTTTTCCATCAAATGCTATTACAAAGGAATTGAACATAGACATGATGATATCTTCCTCACCGTCTCCATTCACGTCAAGTAAAACAGGCGGTGTCATCACACCCTTTTCTTGATCAAAGAAAATACAAATTGCCTACAATAAAATTTTATATATGTTAAAGAAAAAGTTTACGAATAGTGAAAGTACAAGCATTTATATTTCCATTGATTTCGAAATAAATGTGTATGAATTTTAATTAAGAAACATCAAATATCTAGAACTTTTATGCTATATTTAAAAAAAAATGCTTACAGTGTTGTTTAAAATTTTTCTTAACACTTATATGGATTATTTCTCTGAAATTTTTCCTCGATGTTTTCCAATAATTATCCGTTTGAATTACTTTTTACATTAATTTTCATTTTAAAAAATGTAGTTTATTAATATTTTTTACATTAGTAGGTAAATTAACATTCTCCTTTAAACGTGCATGAGCTACTTTTGTGCTATCCACGAAAGATAATGATTAGCTGAATCCAAGAAATTATCGGAGAGTGCAGATTCAAGTACTACAGGTATACATGCATTCCATTAACTTCATGAGACAGCTTGAGGAGGCTCATTACACCCACAGTTTATTCTAGTTTTCATTACAAAATCACTTATAATGTAGATGTCAATTATCCAAAATGGGGGTTATGATATCATACATGTAAATATTATATTTTAGTGAATTTTTTAAAGCTTTTCTCAAATTTTAGTAAATTATTTCATTTCAAGCTTATTATCAATAGAATTGCAGAAATTTCAGTCTCAAGTATAGGGCATCTTCTTTGGACATGTATACAAAATGATAATACTTTATAATATTTAATATTATTTTTATTAGAACAATTAAATAGTTTCCTCATGAAAAATAATTCATGTCATTTTTCTTTTTAATCTTTGCAAGAATAATTTGGAAATTGAGTTCTAAAGAGACAAGGAATGTATTTCAATGAATAAAAGGTGACAAATTGAATGAAGAATGGTTAAAACGAAATGAAAATTCCAATTTAAAAAAAATATTTGGTATAAGAAGTCCACCTGCAAGAGTTAGATTTTTCCTAATTACCCAAGACTCAAAAGACAAAGTAACGTCTGAACATTACATGTACATCTAAAATTCAGAATAAAGCTTTGAATTTCTCGAATTTATATTTCAACAAAGACAAGTATATAAATCAACACAAGTACTGTAAATAATGCAAGTAAATTATTTTTTTTTCAATTTCAGCAAGGTTGTAGATTTCAACTCGAATTTCCTCCTGAATACACGTCAACAACATCCATAGAACTCACCGCTTTCGCTATGACCTATGACATTGCACATTTCTTGTTAAGAGATGATTTGGCTGTTCTTTTTGGTTTTTACTTAAAACAACCATTCTTCTTTTATAATTAATTAATTTATTTTGTTTCCATTCACTGTTTACACGTACCGCATGTTCGATCTTTTTTAAAGCGTTTCAAAGATATGGGTCATATTATACGGGAACCTGTACAATTCGTCCACAGAGGAAAACGGACGATACAATTGATGCTTATTTTTTGTGTAGTACGTCATCAAAAAGTGGTGTTATGAGCCTCCTTAAACAAGTTAATTCACTGGATCTCTTAATGTATTTCTATAAGTCTGCCTTGCTTTCGACTTAACTCTACTTTGAAGGATCGGAAAAGACATTTTGATTGATTTTTCCTTTATATAAAAATGTATGTCCATTCGCTCTAATTCGAAAGCTATCAGTCGCCCGTGAAGGCTGTAATTCAGACCTACAGTGATAAGCATTAATATTAGTGATGTTAACGTTGTCATGTTGTAAATCTTAAATTTACTGCCACCAAGTAAATTCATAATCTACGACATTTAGTGATCAACAGCACAATGAAATGATTTATTATGAGAAATAATGATACTAGTATCTTTATTTTACTTGGAAAACCAATTTACTCCATCATTTTTACTTTTTCCAGTCGGCGATAGAACAAATCATTAATATTGATTAGCCAAAGACCCCCTCCATGTGTCTCTCCTCCTGTCCCGAACATAACAAGTTTTGTCCCGTCTGTTCTAATAAGGACTTGTGGTGAGTAGTAAGATTCTTTTTCATCGGGCACTCCTGACCAGCTGAGAACCTTCCCTGATTTCCCACAGAAGAAGATTATTCGACCAGATAAGCGATGTTGACTACCTGTCCAAAAAAAAAATCGTTAAGCTGTCCAAGAATTCAAAAAGAGTTCGTTGATTGTTTTATTCATTCATTCAAGAGAGAGAGAGAGAGAGAGAGAGAGAGAGAGAGAGAGAGAATGCGATCGTATATTTTCCTAGGTGATTATACCCTAATACTTGAGTTATCAAAAGTCTATCGGAAAAATCTGGGCAAAGGTTGATTTTTTTGTATGTTGTTTTTGTGTATTTTCATTTCCCAACTTTTATGCATATTAAGTTAAAAAAAACAATAATTATTTTATAAGCATTGTCATTAGAAAATCTCTTTGATACATGTATTTGGCTAAATAATAATAATAATAATAATAAATCAACAAGATGTATTTAATTGTGAAACACTATGCATCCGGTGGCAACAATTTCGAAAAAGCTGTTTTTAGCATATAGGTCACAGTCAAAGTCACAAGGTCATTGACCTTGGTGTCATTTGAGTTTAATTAGTAGAGTATGCATGCTAAATATGATGTTGCTATCACGTATGGTTCAAAAGTTATGGCGAAAATTAGAAAAAGTTATTTTTAACATATTTGTCCAGGTCACAAGGTCATTGACCTTAGGGTCATTTGAAAGAACTTAATTAGTTGAGTATGCAAATATGAAGTCTTTATCTCCTGTGATTCAAAAGTTATGGCGAAGGTTAAAAGTTGACAGACAGACAGGACAAAAACAATAGGCGCCTTGGATCTATCGATCCACGCGCATTCACAGGCACTTATTTCGGGAATAAATTTCTAATCCATAGTATAATAATAATAATGTTATTATTATACTATGGGTCAAAAATTTATTACAGAAACAAGTGCCGCGGTTCATCCACATACTTTTAAATTTTGTGCAACTGTCGCAAAACGCAAAATGGAATTGTTACATTCTGCTTTGATATCGAAGAAATTGTAACAACGCAAAATGCAACTAGTGCTAATTGTAACGGGGACCGTTACAGATGTTCCCCAAACGCTCCCGAACTCCCTTTTGGTGCCATATTCCCTGTAAGCTTCATTAAATAATACAAACACTATGCATTTGAGACTTTAACAACGTTTACCCAGAAGTATACGATGTTCATTCAGATT
>NW_026928154.1:0-33246 GCF_032062105.1 Saccostrea cuccullata | reverse complement strand
TACCAACTGTATTTGTACAGTTTCCATGTCCACAAAACTGTCGAGTAGCACATTCATTTATGTCCTGATTGCAGTTATTTCCATGCCAACCTACAACATATATCAACATCGACACACATACTAGAATAAGATGTGCTCTGTGGTGCAGTTTGTTATTATAATATTCAAATTACGCATTTAAAATGCATGCTAAAAATATTTTCTAACTTTAAAAGTTTTTTGTCAGTTGTGGTCTTTTCCAAGTTTATCAATTTTCAAAACTAAACCATGCAAAAAGAAAATGCTTTCTTTCATTACCCTTTCGTATGAGGCGCGTTTTTTTTTTTTTTTTTTTTTGGGTATTTTTTGCAATTTAGTCATATAATCACCAATTCAATCAAATACTGGTAGGTGATATCACTTTAAGGCAGTGAATACACAAAACGCCGACTCATTATTACAGTTATAAAAAGTAGATTTTGAGTATACAAGCAATCTGCTGTATATTGGACAATTTTATGACAACTTTTAATCTTTAGCAATTGTAAGATTGTTTTAAATCAGCTTACCCATTATTCAGTAGGTATGAATATCTTACCCATTTTACAGTAGGTATGACCGTTGACGACACACTTCTGTGGATTACCAGGACAATGGTCTGTACAGTCTGATCCATAGTAACCCTCAGAACAGTACGCCTTGTACGTTAACTGGATACTGAATAAGAGTAAATTTTTTATAGCATCACTGTAATTCTTTTCTGTACAGTCATGTGACATTTTTATAGTAAAAATATATTTTTTTAAGTTGTCTTATTGTGATGATTGTTTATTCAGTTTGTGTGAATAAAGAGCAAACGCTGTCTTACAAAAAAGTATTTTTATCCAATATAAAAAATGCTGTCAATCTCTTCTGTCGCCAGTGTTGTGAAAGTGCATTGTCTCCTAGTCTTATATTGTAGTCCGAGAACTCTGTCTGGTAGATGAGTGGTGAGGAGGAGAGTTGTAAATCTACAACTCTCACTGATATCTTGTCCTGATAATTTTTCTAAATTTATAAGATAACAGTTATTGAATACAAAGTATAATCAATTGACTGTACAAGAAATAAAAAAAAGTATTCCAGTGTACATATTTGTGTCAAATTAGATTTACCCATGAATCAATTTCTAAAAACTGTGGGTTGGTTGTATTCCCGACTTTAGATCCATAGAAGACGCCTTGTCGTTTCATGTCTAATGTTGTGGTAAAACTAGACACACAGGGATGATTACTGTTTCTGTAGCAATAAAAAATAAAATCATCAAAATATTTGTGCGAATGTTCAGTATATTATCAAAGTCAGAAAAGTCATATACATCACTCACTTAAGACATACGGTGAGTACAGGTTTACACAACTTGGTACACTGGGTACCGACCACTCCCTGACAACATCCTCCTCCGTGAAGTTTATTACCGGGAATCCTCACTTCATCTATGTGGATGAAGAATGTTATCTTCCCTACTGACATCTGTAAAAGTAAAAATGAATAAAATAAGGTGGAGCACATGTACATGCACGTATTTAGTATTTTCACTATTTTGAAAAGCTTTGGACGTATTTCATTTTTTCTTACTACATTTTTAAATTTGTTTCTAAGGAATCGCTGTCTAGTTTGTTGGATATGCCAGGGCATCAATGATAGTTGAAGAACATGGGCGGGAACTATTGAAATTAACATAGTTCATATATGATAGAAACTTTATCGTATATTGCTTTCAGATTTTTTAATGGAAAAATGTCGGGAATTTCAATATCTTGGGTCGCTAGAAACAACAGTAGTAGTTATAAGTACCTTAGCTAAGATAATCCATATCAGCAATAAAAACAAAATATGCGTTTGTGCAGCCATAATTTACGTCGGATTGTTGATAAGTAGTGTTATCTAACTAAACTAGTGCTAATTGTAACGGGGACCGTTACAGATGTTCCCCAAACGCTCCCCAACTCCCTTTTGGTGCCGTATTCCCGGTAAGCTTCATTAAAGAAGACAAACTTGAGACTTAAACAACGTTTACCTAGAAGTGTACCAAGTTCATTCAAATTTTAACAATGCACGCGTGCGCATGTGAATGCATATAAGTAATGGCCATATCATCTTGTGTACACAATCTATATATTATTTATACTAAATATTAAAGTAGTTAACCGAAATTTTTAAAAAATACGCTCATTCAAGTGTATTTTTGACTTTAAATATTTCCCGTGCACGCACGTGCATACACGAGCATGGTGATCATACTTTCTTGTAGAAGTCAATTACATCTATCTATGTTCTAAATCCCATCCCGTTTGGTTGAAAACCAAGGAAGTTATAGCTGTTTAAAGTTTCAGCCAATCAGATTGCAGCGCACATACTTGCACGTGCATGCATACATGTGCATGGTGTCCCTATCATCTTGTAGAATTTTATTATATCTATCTATGTTCCAAATTTCATCCTGTTTGGTTGAAAACCAAGAGAGTTATAGCTAGTTAAAGTTTCAGCCAATCAGATTGCAGCGCACGTGCATGCACGTATTTCCATAATTATTGCTATGTTTCGTGTTGTAGGATATCTCAATACATGGCTATGTTCAAAATTTCATAGAATTTCGTCAAAAAACAAGAAAGATATTGAGTCTTTAGTTTCACCCAATCAGAGCGAAGCGCACGTGCATGCGCGTGAGATCTTGCTATTTTGACCATGTCATATTGTTTATGCTACTAATTTATCCTTATATTACGAGTTTCAAAGCATTTCATCAAAAATTGAAAAAGTTACCTCTATATCAATTATATTGGGCATTTCTCGTGTTGCACGTGCGCGCTCTTGCAAGCACGTGCGTGCAAAATGACCTTTGTTTGGCAAATCTACATAACATGTCTACTGACCCTAAAAACATTTTACCTTAGTCAGATGTGTAGTTTACAAGATCACTCGAGGACAAAATTTTCCCAGGAATAATAATAATAATAATAACTAGAGCCGAGCTCGTTGCAAAGCAACGAGTAGGTCTTCTGTCCTGTTTGACCGGAAGAAGCTTTAAATTTAAAAAAAGAAAGAGAAATAACGCCTAAAAATGGTTTGAATCCTCTAAAGGTATGTTAATTAATGCAAAATATGCAAATTTTTGCTACTTCCGGTTTAACCGGAAGTGATGACGACGGACGGAAAAATTAATTCTTATGCTCCCAGAGACATATGTTACCCAAAAACTTTACAAGAACGGCAAAAATATGCGTTTTTGACTACTTCCGGTTTGACCGGAAGTGAGGACGCCGGACGTATTTTGACGACACAAATAGATTAAGCTTGAAATTTTGAACAACTTTGCTTCTTTGACGTATTACAAATACTCAATACTTTTTGAGATATCAATTAAAAACTTTTGGCCCCTCTAGATCCCTTATTTTAGGGGTCAGCCCTTTTTTCGAGATATCAATTGAAAGAAGTCGAAATTTTTTCACAACTTTTGTCCTATATGTTTTTACAAAATATTTACAAGTAAAATGATATAATAGAAAAAGTGTTAGAAATTTTGAAACGCTCAATATGATTTTTCTCAGACCATACCGAGCGTTAACGTGCGGTACTTCCGGTGAAAGTTAACAACGCAATGCAAATCTACATATGTTGCTCTATCTTCCTGAAGAGGTTTCATCTTCCTGTGATGAGCCGTTTTTAAGAAGAGCGACGGACAAACTGACCCTTAAAAATCACAAAAATGCGAAAATCTTCGAACCGGAAGTGACGTCATCAAAATAAAAAAAAGGGTATCGAGATTTTTTAATGTTCTATCGGACCTGAAAGTTTCATAAAAATCTAACGAGCCGTTTTCGAGAAATCGCGTGCACAAAATCGGTAAGAAAAAAAATAAGAAGAAAAACAGTGGAAAAGAAACAAACGAATAACAAGAAGGTCTTCCGCTGAAGACGGAAGACCTTAATAATAATAACTAGTTCTAATTGTAACGGGGACCGTTACAGATGTTCCCCAAACGCTCCCCAACTCCCTTCTTGTTCCATTTTCCTGTAAGAATTTTTTTTAAAAAAATATGCACAGTATCAAAGGATTTCATCAAAGAATTATCAAAACTACAATGATATCAACTATATCCCATTTGACGTATTGCACGCGCACGCACTTGCATGCACATGCAAAATTATCAAGGCAGGTTGTTTAAATCATTAACCTATGTTTATATCGTGAGAATCAATCAAAATATCATAAAAATATAAATGTTACCATTTTTCAAATATTTTGCTGATTTTACGTATTGCACATGCACATGTGCATGCATGCATGTCCTTGCATTTAAATTTGATAGAAGCATAGTGTAGAAATCAATTATACCTATTCATATTTCTGAATTTCATCCCGTTTCGTTGAGTTACAGACATTTAAAGTTTCAGCCAATCAGATTGCAGCACACGTGCGTGCGCATGTTTTTATGATAATTCTTATATATCATGCTGTAGATCTTTATAGAGTATGAATATGTTCAAAATTTCAAAGGATTTTGTCAAAAAACAAGAAAGATATTGATACTTTTGTTTCAGCCAATCAGAGCAAAGTGCACGCGCATGCGCGTGAGATCTTGCTATTTTGACCATGTCATAATGTCTATACTACTTATATATCCTCATATTATGAGTTTTAAAGCATTTCATCAAGAAATAGAAAAGTTGCCGCTATATCTATTATATTAGTCATTTTACGTGTTGCACGTGCGCGCTCTTGCAAGCACGTGCGCGAGGAACATGCCATCATGCCTATACAACTAATATATACTTATATTATGAATTTCAAAGCAAAAAGTCAAAAAATAGAAAAGTTACGGCTATATCTATTATATTGGTCATTTTAAGTGTTGCACGTGCACGCTCTTGCAAGCACGTGCGCGGAAAATGACCTTGATTCCGCAAATCTACATAACATGTCTACTAACCCTGAAAAGGTTTTACCTACTTCGGGTGAACAGTTTACAAGATCACTCGCGGACAAAAAAGTACCCAGGAAGAAGAAGAAAAATAATAACTAGTGCTAATTGTAACGGGAACCGTTACAGATGTTCCCCAAACGCTCCCCAACTCCCTTTTAGTGCCATATTCCCTGTAATATACTATAGGTGAAAGCATTCAGTCTAAAAGTATCAAAAATCACTAATTCAAGTGTATTTCTAATTTCATTCGTTCCAAATGCACGCACATGCATGCACGTGCATGATGACCAAACCTTCTTGTAGGAGTCCCTTATATTCATCTATGTTCTGAATCCCATCCTGTTTGGTTGAAAAACAAGGGAGTTATAGCCACTTCAAGTTTCAGCCAATCAGATTGCAGCACACGTGCATGCACGTGATTTCATAATTATTTTTCTACATCGCATTGTAGGATATCCTAATGAATGATCTTGTTTTAAATTTCAAAGCATTTCGTCAAAAAACAAAGGAGATATAGTCATTTAAAGTTTCAGCAAATCAGATAGCATCACACGTGCATGCGCGTAATTTCTTGAAATTTTTTGTATATCATATTGCAGAGCATCCTAATGTATGATTATGTTTTAAATTTAAAAGCATTTCGACTAAAAACAAAGGCGATATAGTCATTTAAAGTGTCAGCCAATCAGATTGCAGCACACGTACATGCGCGTGATTTCATGAATTTTTTTCTATATCATATTGTAGGATATCCTAATTCATGACTATGTTTTAAATTTCAAAGCATTTCGTCAAAAAACAGAGACGATACTGACATTTTTGTTTCAGCCAATCAGAGCGAAGCGCACGTGCATGCGCGTGAGTTCGTGCTAATTTGACAGTGTCACATTATGTACACTACTTATATATCCTTATATAATGAGTTTCAAAGCATTTTATCGAAAAATGTTAAAGTTATGGCTATATTAAATATATTAGTCATATCACTCATATCACGCGCCTGCACGTGCAGGCGTATGCGCGCAAAATGACCTTCGTTCCGCACACCTACACTACACACCTATTAACCCTAAAAAGGTTTTAGGTCAGTTGGGTGAACAGTTTCTGAGAACACTCGCGGACAAAAAAGTACCGGAGAACAAATAAGAAAAAAAACTAGATGCGTTCTTGTTGCTAGAGCAACAAGCAGGTCTTCCGACCGATTTTCGTTAGAATTCTATGCCGCGTCATTCCATGAAATTTCAGAATGTATTTTTTTTTCGTTTACGTTCATTTACAGCAGCCTCTTAACATATTTCATAATTATTACAGGTATTCCTCAAAATATCTCAAAAATAGCTTTTAAAAATCGGCAAAATCTTCCGTATATGTTAAAAAAGAGAGAAAAGTTATTTGCAACTGAAAAAAGACAGAAACAAAGAAAAAAAAAATTCAACGCCCACAGCGGGATTCGAACCCTCGACAGTGGGACAAAGTTTGGTTTTGTCATATCTTTTCAATAGATGCATGCATCAAGATACTAAATACATATTTAGAATACTCATAAAACACACTATAATCCCTGTAAATACTAAAGAAAAAATATTGAAAAACAAAAAAGTTGAGAAATGTGACTTTTTTAATTCACTTCCGTGTGCGACCGGAAGTGCCGATGACGAAAAATAAAGACCGTTACCCAGAATGGAGTTGGACGTTTTATCACCTCAGTGAGTTTTACTTTCATATCTTTAGCCGTTCTCGAGAAAACTGCTGGACAAAATGCCTTTTAAAAAATACAAAAATCCCCCAAAATCGCGAACGGAAGTGAATTTTGAAAAAATGAAAAACACGTCTGGAGATATTCTCATGATGCATCTTCCCTAAGAAAATCTTTGAAATCAGTCCACGCATAGCTGAGATATCGGCTGTACTATGAAAATAGAATAATAATAATAATAATAAAAAACAGAAGGAAAACAATAAGGTCTTCCGAAGGAAGTCGGAAGACCTTAATAATAATAGAAAACAGAAGGAAAACAATAAGGTCTTCCGAAGGAAGTCGGAAGACCTTAATAATAATAGAAAACAGAAGGAAAACAATAAGGTCTTCCGAAGGAAGTCGGAAGACCTTAAAAAGAATAATAACTAGATGCCTTCTTGTTGCTAGAGCAACAAGCAGGTCTTCCGACCCACTTTTCTTTAGAGTTCCATGCTGTGTCATCACAAGAAATAGATTTCAGAATGTATTTTTTTCGTTTATGTTCATTTAATGTAGTTCTCAACACAGATCATAATTATTATAATTATTTCACAAAATATCTCAAAATATAGCTTTTAAAATTCGGCAAAATCTTCCATACATGTAATAAAAGAGAGAAAAGTAATTTGCAAAAGAAAAAAGACAAAAACAAAGAAAATTTTTTTGCAACGCCCACAGCGGGATTCGAACCCCCGACAGTGGGACAAAGTTTGGTTCGGTCATATCGTTTCAATCTATGCACGCATCAAGATACTGAACACATATTTAGAATTCTCATAAGACGCACTATAAACCCTGTAAATCCTAAAGAAAAATATTAAAAAACAAAAAAGTTGAAAAATGGGACTTTTTGAATTCACTTCCGTTTGCGACCGGAAGTGCCGACGACGAAAAATAAAGGTCGTTGCCCATAACGGAGTTCGATGTTCTATCACCTCAGTGAGTTTCACTTTCATATCTTTAGCCGTTCTCGAGAAAACTGCTGGACAAAATGCCTTTTAAAAAATACAAAAATCCCCAAAAATCGCAAACGAAAGTGATTTTCGAAGAAATGAGAAAAACGTCTGGAGATATTCTCATGATGCATCTTCCTTGAGAAAATCTTTGAAATCTGTCCACGCATAGCTGAGATATCGGCTGTACTATGAAAAAAGAATAATAATAATAACTAGATGCGTTCTTGTTGCTAGAGCAACAAGAGGTCTTCCGACCGACGTTTCGTTAGAGATCTATGCTGCATCATCCCATGAAATAGATTCCAGAATGCATTTGTTTCGTTTACGTTGATTTACAGCAGTCTCTGAACGTATATCATGATAATTACAGGTAAACCTCAAAATATCTTCAAATATAGTTTTTAAAAATCGGCAAAATATTTCATACATGTTATAAAAGTGAGAAAAGTCATTTGCAATTGAAAAATGACAGAAACAAGGAAAAAAAAATTGGGAACGCCCCCAGCGGGATTCGAACCCCCGACAGTGGGACAAAGTTTGGTTCGGTCATATCTTTTCAATAAATGCACGCATCAAGATATTGAACACATATTTAGAATTCTCATAAGACAAACTATAAACCCTGTAAATCCTAAAGAAAAATATTGATAAGCAAAAAAGTTGAGAAATGTAACTTTTTGAATTCACTTCCGTTTGCGACCGGAAGTGCCGACGACAAAAAATAAAGGTCGTTCCCCATAATGGAGTTCAATGTTCTATCACCTCAGTGAATTTCACTTTCATATCTTTAGCCGTTCTCGAGAAAACTGCTGGACAAAATGCCTTTTAAAAAATATAAAAATCCCCAAAAATCGCGAAAGAAAGTGAATTTTGAAAAAATGAAAAACACGTCTGGAGATATTCTCATGATGCATCATCCCTGTTAAAATCTGTCAAATCCGTTCACGCACAGCTGAGAAATCGCCCTAACTATGAAAAAAAGAATAATAATAATAATAATAATAAAAAACAGACGAATAACAATAAGGTCTTCCGAAGGAAGTCGGAAGACCTTAATAATAATAACTAGAGCAAAGCTCGTTGCAAAGCAACGAGTAGGTCTTCCGTCCTGTTTGACCGGAAGTAGCTTTCAATTTTAACAAAAACGAGAAAAAACGCCCAAAAATGGTTTGAATCCTCGAAAGCTATGTTTGTTAATGCAAACATAAGCCATCTTTTGCTACTTCCGGTTTGACCGGAAGTGACGACGACAGACGGAAAATTAATTTTTAAGCTCCCAGAGACTTATTATAACTAAAAACTTGTCAATAACGCCAAAAATACGCGTTTTTCGACTACTTCCGGTTTGGCCGGAAGTGACGCCGCCGGACGTATTTTGACGATTCCAATAGATTAAGCTTGATATTTTGAAGAACTTTGCTTCTTTGACTTTTTACAAATTCCCAATACTTTTAGAGATATTTAGGAAAAACTTTCGGCCCCTGTTGGCCCTTAATTTTAAGGGCTAGCCCTTTTTTCGAGATATCATTTGAAAGGTCTTGGAATTCTACACTTCTTTTGTTATACATAGTTTAACAAAATATCTTTGGATAAAAAGTTATCGTTGAAAAAGTGTCAAATTTTTGAAATTCGAGATTGGACTATTTTCGGGCCATAACGAGCTTCCGTACACAGCAATTTCGGTGAATATGAAATACGTTCCGCACAACTACATTTATTGCTCTATTATCACTGAATATCTCAAATTTTTATCTTAAGCCGTTTTCGAGAAAACTCGCGGACAAACTGACCCTCTAAAATTCACTAAAATGCAAAAATCTCGGAACCGGAAGTGACGTCATCAAAATAAAAAAATATATGTCTAGATTTTTTCATGTTCCATCAACCCTGAAAGTTTCATGAAAATCGAGCAAGCCGTTTCCGAGAACTCGCGTGCACAAAATCGGTAAGAAAAAAAGAAAAGAAACCTAAGAATAACAGAAAGGTCTTCCGTTGGAAACGGAAGACCTTAACTAGTGCTAATTGTAACGGGAACCGTTACAGATGTTCCCCAAACGCTCCCCAACTCCCTTTCGGTGCCATATTCCCTGTAAGCTTCATTAAATAAGACAAACTCTGTGCATTTTTGACTTTAACAACGTTTTCCTAGAAGGATACCTATTATATTCAATATTTAGCATTGCACCCAAGCGCATGTGAACTGCATGTGCGTTATGACCATATCATCTTGTCTACACTATCTATATATTTTGATATACTATATATTAAAGCATTCAGTCCAAAAGTAATAAAAATCACTCATTCAAGTGTATTTTTAATTATACTCGTTTCAAATGCACGCACGTGCGTGCATGTGCATGGTGACCATACCTTCTTGTAGGAGTCCCTCACATCTATCTATATTCTAAATCCCATCCTATTTGGTTGAAAAACAAGGGAGTTATAGCCATTTCAAGTTTCAGCCAATCAGATTGCAGCACACGTGCATGCGCGTGATATCATGAATTTTTTCTATGTCATATTGTAGTATATCTTAATGCATGACTATATTTTAAATTTCAAAGAATTTTGTCAAAAACAAAGGAGATATAGCAATTTAAAGTTTCAGCCAATCATATTGCAGCACGCGCACATGCGCATGCTTTCATGAAAATTCTTATATATCATGCTGTAGATCTTCATAATGTAGGACTATGTTTAAAATGTCAAAGGATTATGACAAGAAACAAGAAAGATATTGAAACTTTAGTTTCAGCCAATCAGAGCGAAGCGCACGTGCATGCGCGTGAGATCTTGCTATTTTGACCATGTCATCTTGTCTATGCTTCTAATATATACTTCTAATATGAGTTTCATAGCATTTCATCAATAATTTAAATAGTTATGTCTGTATCAATTATATTGGACATTTCTCGTGTTGCACGTACGAGCTCTTGCAAGCACACGTGCATGCACATGCATTCATGATAATTCTTACATATCAGGCTGTAGATCTCCCTAATGTATGACTATGTTCAAAATCTCAAAGGATTTTATCAATAAACAAGGAAGATATTGAGACTTAAGTTTCAGCCAATCAGAGCGAAGCACACGTGCATGCGCGTGAGATCTTGCTATTTTGACCATGCTATCTTGTATATACTACTAATGTATCCTTACATTATGAGTTTCAAAAAATTTCACAAAAAAATAGAAAAGTTACGGCAATATCCATTATATTGGTCATTTCACGTGTTGCACGTGCGCGCTCTTGCAAGCACGTGCACGCAAAATGACCTTCGTTCGGCAACTCTACATAACATGCCTACTGACCCTAAAAAGGTTTCACCTAAGTCGGATGTGTAGTTTACAAGATCACTCATGGACAAAATTTTCCCAGGAAGAAGAAAAATAATAATAATAATAACTAGAGGAGATCTCGTTGCAAGCAACGAGTAGGTCTTCCGTTCGATTTTTGATACGATCATAAAACAACTTAAAATGAAAAAAAAATTCATATCAATTCCTCTAAATACGTGAGAACACATTTAAGAGTGAAATCTGTAAATTTCAGACAACTTCCGGTCTTTATAATTCACTTCCGGTGTGACCGGAAGTACTAAAAATGACCTATAACTCCTCTCTGAGTGTAAAGGAATCATCCCTGATAATTTCGATGAAAAATGCTCATTTTTTGGACTACTTCCGGTTTGGAAAAAATAACTTCCGGTGGACATAATAATACTCGAGACACTCTATTTGCCTATATAAGAAACATTTAAAAAAGAAAAAAATAAAATTTTGCATATTTTTTAACTACTTCCGGTGGACAACGGACGTGACGGCAACAAAAAATTTATACAAAATTCAAGAGAGCCTGTCACAATCTATCATCCCTGAAAGTTTCAAGACTCAATCTCAAACCGTTTTTGAGAACACTTCCGGACAAAATGACACTTTAAAAAAAGAAAATTGGCCGTATCTCGCGACCGGAAGTGACGACGGCAAAATAAAAAAAAACGCCCTAAGTTCATATGATTTGCCATCATTGCTGAAAGTTTCATAAAGATCTGTCAAGGCGTTCTCGAGAGATCGCCTGCACAAAATCGGTAAGAAAAAAAAATAATAATAATAATAGTGGAAAAGAAACAAACGAATCAGTAGAAGGTCTTCCGTTGGAGACGGAAGACCTTAATAAGAAACAGAGTAAAAACTAGTTCTAATTGTAACGGGAACCGTTACAGATGTTCCCCAAACGCTCCCCAACTCCCTTTCGGTGCCATATTCCCTGTAAGCTTCATTAAATAAGACAAACTCTGTGCATTTTTGACTTTAACAACGTTTTCCTAGAAGGATACCTATTATATTCAATATTTAGCATTGCACACAAGCGCATGTGAGTGCATGTGCGTTATCATTATGACCATATCATCTTGTCTACACTACATGTATTTATATATTTTAATATACTATATATTAAAGAATTCAGTCCAAAAGTAATAAAAATCACTCATTCAAGAGTATTTTTAAATATACTCGTTTCAAATGCACGCACGTGCGAGCACGTGCATGATGATCATACCTTCTTGTAGGAGTCCCTTACATCTATCTATGTTCTAAATCCCATCCTGTTTGGTTGAAAAACAAGGAAGTTATAGCCATTTTAAGTTTCAGCCAATCAGATTGCAGCACACGTACATGCGCGTAATTTCATGATTTTTTTTATATCATTTTGTAGGATATCCTAATGCATGACTATATTTTAAATTTCAAAGAATTTCTTCAAAAAACAAAGGAGAAATAGCAATTTAAAGTTTCAGCCAATCAGATTGCAGCACACGTGTATGCGCGTGATTTCATGATTTTTTTTCTCTATCATTTCGTAGGATATCCTAATGCATGCCTAAATTTTAAATTTCAAAGGATTTCGTCAAAAATCAAAGGAGAAATAGCCATTTAAAGTTTCAGCCAATCAGATTGCAGCACACTTGCATGCGCGTGATTTCATGATTTTTTTTCTACATCATTTTGTAGGATATCCTAATGCATGACTATATTTTAAATTTCAAAGAATTTCGTCAAAAAACAAAGGAGATATTGCCATTTAAAGTTTCAGCCAATCAGCTTGCAGCACGCGCACATGCGCATGCTTTCAGGAAAATTCTTATATATCATGCGGTAGATCTTCATAATGTAGGACTAGGTTCAAAATTTCAAAGGATTATGACAAGAAACAAGAAAGTTATTGAGACTTTAGTTTCAGCCAATCAGAGCGAAGCACACGTGCATGCGCGTGAGATCTTGCTATTTTGACCATGCTATCTTGTCTATACTACTAATGTATCCTTACATTATGAGTTTCAAAAAATTTCATCAAAGAATAGAAAAGTTACGGCAATATCCATTCTATTGGTAATTTCACCTATTGCACGTGCGCGCTCTTGCAAGCACGTGCGCGCAAAATGACCTTTGTTTGGCAACTCTACATAACATGCCTACTAACCCTAAAAAGGTTTCACCTAAGTCGGATGTGTAGTTTGCAAGATCACTCGTGGACAAAATTTTCCCAGGAAGAAGAAAAATAATAATAAGAATAACTAGTGCTAATTGTAACGGGGACCGTTACAGATGTTCCCCAAACGCTCCCCAACTCCCTTTTCGTGCCATATTCCCTGTAATCTCTATTAGATAAGAAATATTTTATGGAATTTAGACTTAATCAAGATCTTCAAAGAAAATTAGAAATTATATTTAAAAATAGGTATTGCACGCGTGTTCATGTGCGTAACGACCATATTATCTTGTCTACAATATCTCAAATTTTAATATACTTAATATTAAAGCATTTAATCCAAAAGTATTAAAAAATTCACTCATTCGAGTGTATTTTTAATTTTACTCATTTAACGTGCACGCACGTGGAAGCACGTGCATAATGACTACACCTTTTTGTAGAAGTCCCTTATATTTATCTATGTTCTAAATCCCATCCTGTTTCGTTGAAAAACAAGGGAGTTACAGCCATTTGAAGTTTCAGCCAATCAGATTACAGCGCACATGCATGCGCGTGATTTCATAAATTTTTATCTTTATCATATTGAAGAATATCTAAATGAATGACTATATTTTAAAATTCCAAACATTTCGTCAAAAAACAAAGGAGATATAGCCATATAAAGTTTCAGCCAATCAGATTGCAGCACACGTGCATGCGCGTGATTTCATGAATTTTTTCTACATCATATTTTAGGATATCTTAATGCATGACTATGTTTTAAATTTCAAAGCATTTCGTCAAAAAACAAAGGAGATATAGCCATTTAAAGTTTCAGCCAATCAGATTGCAGCGCGAGCGCATGCGCATGCTTTCATGAAATTTTTTATATATCATGCTGTAGATCTTCATAATATAAGACTATGTCCAAAATTTCAAAAGATTATGACAAGAAACAAGAAAGATATTGAGACTTTAGTTTCAGCCAATCAGAGCGAAGCGCACGTGCATGCGCGTGAGATCTTGCTATTTTGACCATGCCATCTTGTGTATACTACTAATGTATCCTTACATTATGAGTTTCAAAAAAATTCATCAAGAAAAAGAAAAGTTACAGCAATATCCATTTTATTGGTCATTTCATGTGCTGCACGTGCGCGCTCTTGCAAGCACGTGCGTGCAAAATGACCTTCGTTCGGCAAATCTACATAACATGTCTACTGACCCTAAAAACATTTTACTTTAGTCGGATGTGTAGTTTACAAGATCACTCGTGGACAAAATTTTCCCAGGAAGAAGAAAAATAATAATAAGAATAACTAGTGCTAATTGTAACGGGGACCGTTACAGATGTTCCCCAAACGCTCCCCAACTCCCTTTTCGTGCCATATTCCCTGTAATCTCTATTAGATAAGAAATATTTTATGGAATTTAGACTTAATCAAGATCTTCAAAGAAAATTAGAAATTATATTTAAAAATAGGTATTGCACGCGTGTTCATGTGCGTAACGACCATATTATCTTGTCTACAATATCTCAAATTTTAATATACTTAATATTAAAGCATTTAATCCAAAAGTATTAAAAAATTCACTCATTCGAGTGTATTTTTAATTTTACTCATTTAACGTGCACGCACGTGGAAGCACGTGCATAATGACTACACCTTTTTGTAGAAGTCCCTTATATTTATCTATGTTCTAAATCCCATCCTGTTTCGTTGAAAAACAAGGGAGTTACAGCCATTTGAAGTTTCAGCCAATCAGATTACAGCGCACATGCATGCGCGTGATTTCATAAATTTTTATCTTTATCATATTGAAGAATATCTAAATGAATGACTATATTTTAAAATTCCAAACATTTCGTCAAAAAACAAAGGAGATATAGCCATATAAAGTTTCAGCCAATCAGATTGCAGCACACGTGCATGCGCGTGATTTCATGAATTTTTTCTACATCATATTTTAGGATATCTTAATGCATGACTATGTTTTAAATTTCAAAGCATTTCGTCAAAAAACAAAGGAGATATAGCCATTTAAAGTTTCAGCCAATCAGATTGCAGCGCGAGCGCATGCGCATGCTTTCATGAAATTTTTTATATATCATGCTGTAGATCTTCATAATATAAGACTATGTCCAAAATTTCAAAAGATTATGACAAGAAACAAGAAAGATATTGAGACTTTAGTTTCAGCCAATCAGAGCAAAGCGCACGTGCATGCGCGTGAGATCTTGCTATTTTGACCATGCCATCTTGTGTATACTACTAATGTATCCTTACATTATGAGTTTCAAAAAAATTCATCAAGAAAAAGAAAAGTTACAGCAATATCCATTTTATTGGTCATTTCATGTGCTGCACGTGCGCGCTCTTGCAAGCACGTGCGTGCAAAATGACCTTCGTTCGGCAAATCTACATAACATGTCTACTGACCCTAAAAACATTTTACTTTAGTCGGATGTGTAGTTTACAAGATCACTCGTGGACAAAATTTTCCCAGGAAGAAGAAAAATAATAATAATAACTAGAAACGATCTCGTTGCGAGCAACGAGTAGGTCTTCCGTCCGAATTTTCGAATAGACGATATATTTTCACTATGATCTTTGTTAATACATGATGGTATCAAGACTCCCTAATTTGATTTATTTTGTTTGATTTATATTTCATCAGACGTCTACAGATGAAAGTCTGTTGGCCCCTCTAGGCCCTTTATTTGAAGGGTCAACCCCTTTTTCTTCATATGAAATGATGAGGCATTGGATTTTCAAGACTTTTTGATCAAACAACTTTTCAGAATTTCTTCTCGTTTTTGAGCTGTGCAGAATAGAAATATTTAGGGGTCAGCCCTTAATGAGGCCTTTTTTCGAAAATTAAATGGTTGTATATTTTTTAGAATACGATTCTGAACATCGTTTATTCAATACTGCTTATCAAAATATTTCTCCCTTTGGAGATATTAAGAATCAAAGATTTAGCATTTTTTCCTCTTATGACCCCTAATTACGTAACGATGATCACAACTGTTCAATATATTGTTGCAGATCGTAAAGAAAAACATTTTTGCTTCAGTAATTTATAACAAAATATTGTTCATTAAAGAGATATCAATAAAGGACTTTTGGCCCTTCTGAGACCCTAATTTGAGGAATCAGCCCCCTTTTCTTGGTATAATATGAAAGCTCTTAACACTCTGCTTAACTTCTCTTCAATATGATTTAACAAATTGTGAACAGGTAAGACGATATGAAACAAAAGGTGACAAATTTTGTGAGATGTTTCTGAGACATTTTTTTGGCCCGACCGAGCTCCGGTACCTTTTGCGCCAGAAAAATTCGGAGACCCGTATACAACTCAACAAACCTTCCTTTACTTTCACTGATAATCTTGACTCAATATCTTAAGTCGTTTAGGAGGAGTTATCTGGACAAGCCGACCCCCTTTAAATCAGTAAATCGTTCATATCTCACGACCGGAAGTGACGACGTACTTATAAAAAATTTCCAATAAGGTTCAGATCAATATCTATCAGATCTGAAAGTTTCGTGAAAATCGACCGAGCCGTTTCCGAGAACTAGCGTGCACAAAAATCGGTAAGAAAAAAAATAATAATAGGGAAAAAGAAACCGAACGAAAACAATAAGGTCTTCCGTTGGAAACGGAAGACCTTAATAAGAAACAAAGTAAAAACAATATGTTCCCCAACTTCGTTTGGGGAACATAACTAGTGCTAATTGTAACGGGAACCGTTACAGATGTTCCCCAAACGCTCCCCAACTCCCTTCTCGTGCCATATTCCCTGTAAGTTTCATTAAAGAAGGCAAAATCTATGCATTTAAGACGTAAAACACGTTTTCCCAAAAGTATACCAAGTATTTCAAATTTAAGCAATGCAGGCGTGCGCATGTGATTGCATGAGCGTAATGACGATATCATCTTGTCTACACTATTTTACTCATATGCACGTGCACGCACGTGCATGATGACCATACCTTCTTGTAGGAGTCCATTATGTCTGTCTATGTTCTTAATCCCATCCTGTTTGGTTGAAAAACAAGGGAGTTATAGCCATTTAAAGTTTAAGCCAATCAGATTGCAGCGCACGTGCATGCGCGTGTTTTCATGACAATTATTATATATCATATTGTAGGACATCTTAAAGTATGCCTATGTTTTAAATTTCAAAGCATTTTGTAAAAAAACAGAAAAGATATTTAGATTTTTGTTTCAGCCAATCAGAGCAAAGCGCACGTGCACGCACGTGCATGCATGTGAATGGTGACCATACCATCTTGTAGGAGTCCTGTATGTTTATCTATGTTCTAAATCCCATGCTGTTTGGTTGAAAACCAAGGGAGTTATAGTTATTTAAAGTTTCAGCCAATCAGATTGCTGCGCACGTGCATGCGCGTGATTTCATGAAAAATTTTATATATCATATTGTAGTACATCCTAATACATGTCTATGTTATAAATTTCAAAGCATTTCATCATAAAACAAAAAAGATATTAAGATTTCTGTTTCAGCCAATCAGAGCAAAGCGCACGTGCATGCGCGTGAGTTCATGAAAATTTGACCATGTCATCTTATCTACACAACTTATATATCTTTATATAATCAGTTTCAAAACATTTTATCAAAAAATATAAAAGTTACAACCATATTAAATATATCAGTCAGTTTACTCATTGCACGCGCCCGCACGTGCATGCGAATGCGCGCAAAATGACCTTCGTTCGGCACATCTACACAACATGCCTACTAACCCTAAAAAGGTTTTAACTTAGTTTGGTGAACAGTTTCTGAGAACACTTCCGGACAAAAAAGTACCGGAGAAGAAATAAGAAGAAAAAAGAATAATAATAATAATAACTAGGGCTAATTGTAACGGGAACCGTTACAGATGTTCCCCAAACGCTCCCCAACTCCCTTTTGGTGCCATACTCCCTTTAAGCTTCATTAAAAACGACAAACTCTATGCATTTTACACTTTAACAACGTTTCCCTGAAGTATACCGAGTATATTCAAATTTTAGCATTTGCACGCGTGCACATGTAAATGCATGTGCGTAATGACCATATTCTCTTGTCTACACTATCTATATACATTAATATAATAAAATAATAAAGCATTTAATCCAAAAGTATTAAAAAATACGCTTCATCAAGTGTATTTTTCATTTTACCCATCTCACGTGCATGCACGTGCATGCACGAGCATGATGACCTTACCTTTTTGTAGGAATCCACTATGTCTATCTATGTTCTAAATCCCATCCTGTTTGGTTGAAAATCAAAGGAGTTATACCCATTTAAAGTTTAAGCCAATCAGATTGCAGCGCACGTGCATGCGCGTGTTTTCATGATACCTGCTATATATTATATTGTAGTATATCCTAATGCATGACTATGTTTGAAATTTCAAAGCATTTCGTCAAAAAACAAAAGAGATATTGAAATCTTTGTTTCAGCCAATCAGAGGGAAGCACACGTGCATGCACGTGAGTTCGTGCTAATTTGACCATGTCATATTATCTAGACTATTAATATATCCTTATAGAATGAGTTTCAAAGCATTTCAATAAAAAGTGTAAAAGTTATGGCTATAAAAAGTATATCAGTCATTTCACTCATTTCACGCGCACGCACGTGCATGCGTATGCGCGCAAAATGACCTTCGTTGTGCACACCTACACTTGACACCTATTAACCCTAAAAAGGTTTTAACTTAGTTGGGTGAATAGTTTCTGAGAACACTCGCGGACAAAAAAAGTACCGGAGAACAAAGAAGAAAAAAAAGAATAATAACTAGTGCTAATTGTAACGGGGACCGTTACAGATGTTCCCCAAACGCTCCCCAACTCCCTTTTATAGTCATATTCCCTGTAAGCGTAATTAAATAAGACAAACTCTATGCATTTGATACTTTATCAACGTTTACCCAAAAGTGTACTATGTTCATTCAAATTTTATCATTGCACACTTGCGCATGTGAATGCATGTGCGTAATGACCATATCATATTGTCTACACAATCTATATATTTTAATATGCTAAATATTAAAGTATTTAATCCAAAAGTATAAAAAAAAAAAACCCCGCTCATTCAAGTGTATTTTTTTATTTTACCCATTTCACGTGCACGGGTACGCAAGTGCATACATGAGCATGTTGACCATACCTTCTTGTATAAGTCCATTACATCTACCTATGTTCTAAATCTCACCCCGTTTGGTTCAAAACCAACGGAGTTATAGCTGTTTAAAGTTTTAGCCAATCAGATTGCAGCGCACGTACACGCACATGCATGCATTCATGTGCATGGTGATTAGCCTTCTTGTAGAAGACCATTATATATCTCTATGCTCCAAATCCAATCCTGTTTGGTTGAAAACCAAGGGAGTGAAAGCTGTTTAAAGTTTCAGCCAATCAGATTATAGCGCACGTACACGCACGTGTATGCATGTGCATTGTGACCATACCTTCTTGTAGAAGTCCATTATATATATCTATGTTCCAAATCCCATCCTGTTTGGTTGAAAACCGAGGGAGTTATAGCTATTTAAAGTTTCAGCCAATCAGATTGCAGTGCACGTGCATTCACGCGTTTTCACGATAATTGCTATATATCATGTTGTAAGATATCGTAATACATGACTATGTTCAAAATTTCAAAGGATTTCGTCAAAAAACAAGAAAGATATTGAGACTTTAGTTTCAGCCAATCAGAGCAAAGCGCACGTGCATGCACGTGAGATCTTGCTATTTTGACCATGTCATCTTGTCTATGCTACTAATATATCATTACAATATGAGTTTCAACGCATTTCATCAAAAATCGAGAAAGTAAGTTTATATCAATTATATTGATCATTTCTTGTGTTGCACGTGCGCGCTCTTGCAAGCACGTGCGTGCAAAATGACCTTGACTAGGCAAATCTACATAACATGTCTACTAACCCTAAAAAGGTTTTACCTACATCGGATGAACAGTTTACAAGATCATTCCCGGAAAAAAAGTTACCCAGGAAGAAGAAGAAAAATAATAATAATAAGAAACAGAGTAAAAACAATATGTTCCCCAACTTCGTTTGGGGAACATAATAATAATAATAATAATAATAAGAAACAGAGTAAAAACAATATGTTCCCCAACTTCGTTTGGGGAACATAATAATAATAATAAGAAACAGAGTAAAAACAATATGTTCCCCAACTTCGTTTGGGGAACATAATAATAAGAAACCGAGTAAAAACAATATGTTCCCAAACTCCGTTTGGGGAACATAATAATAAAAAACAGAGTAAAAATATATCTGTTCCCCAACTTCGTTTGGGGCAAATAATAAGAAACAGAGTAAAAACAATATTTCCCCAACTTCGTTTGGGGAACATAATAAGAACAACATCATGATTATTGTTAAAGGTCGATATCATACCCGGATAACAAAAATCAACTGATAAAATTGACACAAATCGACATATTGTATAAATACTATATGTATATTATAAACTGTATAATAATGTTAACTAGGGCTAATTGTAACGGGGACCGTTACAGATGTTCCCCAAACGCTCCCCATGTCCCTTTTCGTGCCATAGCTTTTCCTGTAACACCTTTTATAAATATACTAAGTATTTAAGGATTTCATTTAAAGATATAAAAGTTACAATGATATCAACTATATATCGTTTAACGTTTTGCATTTGGCGCACACGTACATGTACATGCATATGCAAGATGATCATGGCATGTTGGTTAAGCGATTAACACATCTTTCTATCCCGCGAATAATAGAAAAAATACAGATATAAAGTTACCACATTTCAAGTATATATCATTTTTTGAAATACCTATTCACATTTAAATTCTCTACTGATTTTAACCTCGGGCTCAAAGTTGGTTTTATTCCTACGACAAGGCAGTGTTAAAGTCCACTGAGGATATCACGCCGATGGCTAACCAATCAAAATGAACTTAGTCAATTTTAGTTCCATACATAGAAAAGGGATTTTCCTTTAATCTGTTCAGATTTTTTTAAATATATTTCCTCTCTGGTCATTTTGACAACTCTGGTACCTGTGCCTAGTAAATTTTATATACTATGTAAATAAATATATACATGTAAAGGTTTTTGACCGGAACTATTCATTTTTTCCAATGCATAGGAGGCTACTTTCTGGGGTTTACAATAGATATTTATAAAGACATTCGTATCAGCTAATGTGACCAATATTCTTTAAGACCTTCTTATTAATATATTTTTCATGAATGCAAATACCTGATATTTTTTTTTTTACGAAGGAGCGTACATGTATATTGATTTTGAATTTCTGGGGATTGCGTAATTCTAAAAAAAAAATCAATTAAATTTCAAAGGTTAAATAAACAAAGGATGCTTGGTATTAAAATATTGTTTCAAATCAGTAGAATTGAATGCTATTAACGACATCCGAATAAATACATGTAAACATAGAAGGCTTATATACCAACTTTGTTCATCTGTACTTTAATTTCAAACACGACAGGATTTGTAATTAATTAAATTAATAATTTCTATATACTTTGGAAACTCACATCAAATATTTTAATACTCTTTCTTCGAGCTCTTTTCTGCAGTTTCCTTGAGATGCTATGTGGGTCCGAGGTGTAATTTGAGCTTTACAGCGATTCTCTACTTGTGTGTGTGGGGGGGGGGGGGGGGTCTTTCTACCCTTGGGTTAAGGTCAAAGGTTAAGGTCGATTTCAAGTTCATAGGTCAAGGTCATTTTGGTAAATAGCTAATATCAACATTTTATTCAGGTTACTAGTGACCTTGACCTAAGTATCAAGGTCAAGGGTAAAAAGATCTGCTTCAGTATGTTACATGTCTTTACATTTATAAGTTCTTAATTCTGCATGAACATCAAAAGACTTAAGTATACTGTCGTTTAACGCATTGTGTGTGCGCGCATGTGCATGACGTCCTTGCATTTACTTTTGATGGTAGAATAATGTAGGCATTCATTATATCTATTCATATTCGAAATTTCACCCTGTATTATTGAGAACTAAGAAAGTTTTAGGCATTTAAACTTTTAGCCAATCAGATTGCAGCTAACGTGCATGTGCGTGCGTTCATGATTATTCTTATATATCATGCTGTAGATCTTCATAATGTATGACTATGTTCAAAATTTCAAAGGATTTTGTCAGAAAACAAAAAAGATATAAAGACTTTTGTTTCAACCAATCGGAACGAAGCGCACGTGCATGCGCGTGAGATCTTGCTATTTTGACCATGTCATCATGTCTATACTACTATTATATCCTTATATTATGAGTTTCAAAGCATTTCATCAAAAATTTAAAAGGTTACGGCTATATCTATCATATTGGTCATTTCACGCGTTACACGTGTGCGCACATGCACGCACGTGCGCGCAAAATGACCTTCGTTCCGCACATCTACATAACATACCTAGTGACCCTAAAAAGGTTTCACCTAGATCGGATGAGTAGTTTAAGAATCAAAGTAGTCTTAATGAGTTTCACTCGCGATTTACAAAGACAAAAAAACCATCGTTCTTCCTTGTTTAATCGTAAAATTATCAAATCGCACTGAGTTATATAAAATTCAGAAAATCATCGACGACTGTTTTAATGATCCTAACGGAACTCAGAAATTTTCACATCTTGTTATCGTCATTATTAATTTTTTGTATTTTTTATAAAACCATTCTGACTCTACATTCAAGTACTATGGATTTGATATTAAAAGGATCTAGAGTTCCTCAGTGACAATCTTTATGTAGTGTTTGGAGATCATGTCTTCCAGCGAACTGATGGGATCTCTTTGGGCACTAATTGCAGGCACGTAGCAACAGGGGGGCCAGCCCCCCTACTTTTCCCCCAAATTTTACGAAGACGGTGCTGAATTAACAAACTTCGCTCTCTCTTCTCCTGCCCCCCCCCCCATATTTACCTTAACCATTGAAACTGTTCATTGAAAAGTTGGTTGGCCCCCCACTTCTTACGATATTCTAGTGATATGAACATGATGAAGGAAATTTAGTATTGTATGCAAAAAAAATTGGAAGTGAAAAGAAGTTGGCACTACCCCCCACTCCTACAAGTAAGAGCCTCGGTTAACCTCGGAGCGCCAAGTCAAAAGTATCTCGCCGTGAATCTCTAGCATGCTGGAGTACCCCCCCCCCCCTCCCCACCCACCCCGAAATAGGATTTTCGAGTATGGCCAATTACCGTTTTATTATTTTTTTGGCTTGTCAACTGTTACGGGTAAGTAACATAAAATGTGTCGGATCTGGCTGCCCCCCCACCCCACTTTCAAAAACGATGCTACGTGCCTGAATTGTGCTCCTTTTAAGCATACCTGTTCATTCCTACATATGTATATGAAGCAGAATTTATACACTAACTTCTACATGATAAGAAGAAAACACTTGCTTTAGCCTTCAGCTCGACATTCATGTATATTGACGACGATTTATCACTTAACAATGATAGATATGTCCAGTCATGCAGGGTTGAGGGTTCGATTCTCCGTCAAGTCTTGCCTTTTTTCCTTTCCTGTAAGATAACATTGCATACATGAACTTAGAGAATTGTATACTAGATGTCCATTAGAAATATCATATCAAGTCAAACAAAGGTGTTCAGTCAGCATATATATAATCTTAATTGAAACTCGATGAAAAAATCTGGAAATTTGACGTCTATATCAAACAGAAATGCAAATCCAAATTTTGAAAGGATCTTTAGATTATACAAAGGGTAAATCTCAAGTGCGTGAAAAAAAGGAAGGAATCCATGTAAGTCAAGGTCCGTGTGAAAAGTCAAACTAAAAGAAAATCGAACACGTACGAAAACTCTAAGCAAAAGGTTATTTATATGGCACGCCAAATTCACAAAAATGAGCTAAACATAGTTTCACAGTCGATAAACTAGCTATAGGTTTATCGGTTGTAAAGTAAAACTATAGTTTACGGACTGTAAACTATAGTTAACAACGTTCATCTATATTTTACATCCGTAAACCATAGTTAACGCGATAATCTATGTTTCACAACCGTAAACTATACTTAACACTGAAAACAATCATTTGCGATTGCAAAACATAGATTATCTGATAAATACAGTTTCACGATTTGTAAACTATAGTTTACAAACCGTTAACTATAGTTAACGATCTGATAAATATAGTTTCACGATTTGTGAAACTATGATTAACAACTCTTAACTATAGTTTACGATTGTAAACTATAGTTTACAAACGTGAATCTATGTTTACAGTTTACTGTATCAAAATCACCCCCCTTTGTGGTGGCGTCTCCATATGAGTGAAAAAGTGAAACAACACATAATCAATTAACCCCACTCCCCCATTTTGTTTTGACGGAATTTCTACTTGACTTGAATCGTCCCTTTTTAAATTTAGGTTCGGATTATTTAAATGGAAATTTCGAAAGTATCGGACTTGTTAGTTAGCTGCATAAAAAATTCCTTGCCATTCCGTCTGAGGCTCACAGATCCACCCTCGAAATGCTTGATTTTCTGAGTATTTGTGTTCAAGTACGTAAGTATGAGAGAAGTATTCTTTCCTATTAAAAAAAATTATTTTAGAAGCAAAAACTTATGCATATTTATTTGTCAATATCATCGAAAAATGGACAGGATCTGACATATCCCATACTTTTAGATCCGCGCCTTGAAGCTAATTTGCAAATTCAAATCCCGATCCCGAGGAGAAACATCTTCCGGTAAAATTGTTTTGGCTCACATGTTTTACACTGCATATTTTTGTCGGCACGTGTTTTTTCAATATTAAGGAGGACCATGTTTCTATTACCTGCATCGGATGATGCTGTAACATCAGTTTTAGCACCTTTTTCAGGTAATTTTTATATGTTTGAATCCCATTGAAACATTTTAAGATGGTGATTGAAATTCGAGGAATTTCGAACCGTGTTTTAAAGTCTTCGAGTAATGCCATTACTAATGGAGTCAGAAAGCTTACTCTGTGTCATTAATTCTAGTAATAATTTTAAGAACAAAATTAAATAACACACATTCAACATTTTTCTTTTTGCTGTCAATGAACAAGATCAAAATCTTTATCTAATGCAATCATTGTCACAGACCTGTGTAAACCATTGAAGTTTAGACAGGTCCAGTCCATAGACTATTTCTACCTACGTAGCTGTTAATAGCTACCTAGGTATCTAAAGCTACCCAAAGTAGCTATTTCTACCTACTTTCTGCTTTACGTGCATTTTGTGTGGCCAAGTGCAGGAACGGCGCAACATGTTCAGCACAAACTTTCTTGATACAGTCATACTGATGATGGATATATATGACAAAAATTTGGCCTAAAAATGATAACCTCGTATATTATCAATTTTGCATAGAAACTAATGTAAAATTGCAGATTCAGGAAGTAATCATTTTTTGGCGAAAATTTTTATGTTATTCATCATTAGTGTGACCGTATCAAAAAATATAGTATTCACCATGTTACGCTGTTTGGTCTTTTGGCCGCAAAATGTAGAAAATATATAAAGTTGGTAAAAATAGCTACTTTAGGTAGCTTTAAATACCTAGGTAGCTATTAATAGCTACGTAGGTAGAAATAGTCTTTGGACTGGACCTGTTAGAGTTAGACTGTCCTAAAGATTTTGTAGACCATGAAAAATGACTTATTATTATAAATAGATACCTTTATGAAAACTGTTATTTTAACAGCACCAGTAAAAGTCTCGTTCGAGCCAGCTGGACGGTGGTTTGAGGCGTTATGTTTACGTAGACGTCACAAGCATTCGCTGTCGTACCACTCACTGCAGAGCTCCAGCAGCGAAGAGAGTGACCATGAGGAGATAGAAGAGGAGGATAACTCAGCTTTATTACAGGGACTCGACCCCAAGGAGTGGAAGGTGGGGATAAAGTTAGATCAGTTCAGTCACAGGGACTTGTCATAACTTATTTGTCTTGTAAAATATATTATAGCGTAGGGGTGGTAAAAAAAAAAAAACAAGGCAAATCATGACAAGACACTGTGCTTCAGGAATAGCTGATTATTTGCGCCATATGTGGCTGGAATTTTCAAGAGTAAATTGACCACTCATTTCCATATATGGATTATAAAAATTTCTTAGAATCAACTCCAGTCTTGCCATGTTACTTTAGCTTTAAAGAAATGTTAATATAAGACAAAAGAAAAAATTTCTTAAAATATTGCAATAAGTAATATGAAGATTCACTGTATTTCTTTTTTATAGCAACAAGACCATTATGCTGTCCTAGGGTTAAGCAAAATTAGACATAAGGCCACAGAAAACCAGATCAAAAAAGCTTGTAAGTAAAATGTGTTCCTGTCAGAATGCTTTTTAGTAGGGGTGTGCAATATTACCGGTATATCGGTATATTGCGGTATTATCCACTACGATAATATATCGCGATATGAAAATCAGATACCGGTATTTCACGATATTCATAAAAATATATAAAAACCTCCTTTATTGTAGAAACTGTTAAAATTAAACTGGAAACTTCTAAGTCTTTTTCTTTCTCGTTGAAAGAATTCTTCGTCAGTTTCGTTCGGGAGAGAGAAAGAGAGGGAAGAGAGAGAGAGGGGGTGGAAGCTTTTAATTCACTGTTGCAGTTTTGAATATCTTACTTTGAAATAAAATTACCAATTAATAAGACTTTAAAATAAAATTTATAAAAAAGAAAATATATAAAACATTTTTACAGGGTGTATACCATATGCATTGCGGTTCTCAAAATCTCGCATTGAATCTACACGATCGACATCGCGGTGAAATGTCAAGTTCAGTATACATGTACATATTACAAGTAAATGGTCATCCATGTTTTCACTTGTAGCAGTGTTGTTTTAATTATTTTTAATAACTTTCATGCCATTTTAAACACCTTATGCTATAGCAGGAGCATGTACATATTAAAACAGGCCATTTTCTGATTGTACGTCTACGGTCTTGATGTGAAATTAGGTCGGGTCAGACTAAATTACCAAAACGCACGAAAACAGGTCACAATTTCTTTCTGGTTTTTTAAA
This sequence comes from Saccostrea cuccullata, assembly GCF_032062105.1. Classification (NCBI taxonomy): domain Eukaryota; kingdom Metazoa; phylum Mollusca; class Bivalvia; order Ostreida; family Ostreidae; genus Saccostrea; species Saccostrea cuccullata. Next base: position 6,053 of record NW_026928154.1, on the reverse strand, counting down.
TTTTATTTTGTAACCACAATAAAATTATTTTCATATAGGCCTAATATGTATATTGTTTTAATCTTTAATAACATTTTATGCTACTTCATTAACAACCCCCCCCCCAAAAAAAAAAAGAATTCAATGAAAAAAGATTATATAATCTGTAAAAAATTTTATTCCAATGTGAAAATTCTCCAAGCGAGTTCATCTTGTTTTACTATTTTACCTGGAATTTGATTAAAAGTAAAGTGTTTATTTGGTGTGCAATCAATGTCTTATCCCTCCTCCCCCTTTTAAACTTAAAGATAAATTCAAATAGTCTTTGAACTTGACAGCATTTCAAACATTCTACTCAAATTTATTATTGATAATTAATCTACAATGTATTGCAATATATTGCAATAATCAAAGTAAAATATTGCAATATATCGCAATATGGATTTCCTTCGCAATACCCAACTCTACTTTTTAGTCCATGATCAGAATGTATATCCTTATTTACCCGAATTTTTCACTTTTATTTGGAATATCTCAATCATTCACCAACTGTGGTAGCAGAAATTACATGTATATTTAAGGTTTAGGAAAGAATAGGAATACTTACATAAATTTTCTTGCTGTGCTTTACAGATAAGAGTATGGTATTAAAACACCATCCAGACAAAAGGAAAGCCAGGGGGTTAAAGGTCGGAGACGGAGAGGATGATTATTTCACATGTATTACACGAGGTATTGAAATCATATGGAAAGAAAAAGTTGCTTCTTTGAATTAATTAATAATAAAAATCCTTTGTATTTGTGATTTTTTTTTTCTGTTTTATGGATTCTAAATATTGCAGTTTAATATGTTCACAAGTTATTCAAATGTTTCTTATTTTTCAAAGAAAGAGAGAGAGAGAGAGAGAAATTTTCATTTATTACATGTAGTACTTAAAAAAAACTTTGGAATTAATTAAGATTTTCATGTTTATCTGGCTTCTCAATTTCATGTACTTAAAACATTAGAGTTTGCAGGATATTCTTTGATTAAAATAATGACTCCAGCTGTTGTCTATATTTTTAAAGCTTATGAAATTTTGGGAAACAAAACAAAGCGTCGATCTTATGACAGTGTTGATCCCCAGTTTGATGACGACGTGCCGCCCGCTGATGACGAATCAAAGAAAAATTTCTTTAAAGTTTTTGGTCCAGTTTTTGAAAGAAATTCAAGGTATGTTTTTAATGTGCTCTCACTTATATGCAAAATATAAAGCCATATCTTGAACAGTTATTGACTAATTATGAGGCCACAATTCATTTATTTGTACCTTTTTTTTAAATTTCAGATGGAGCAACAGAAGGATAGTTCCAGGTCTAGGAACAGACTCCCACTTCTATTGAAGATGTCAATAAATTCTACTCATTTTGGTAAGGGGCACTATTTACAGTATCTTGTTCCACATCTATAGAAGATGCCAATTAGGAACACTGTTTACAGTTAATTTAGATTTCTATTGTGATTTTGTGATATTTAAGCAATATTATTTTTTGAAAGATATAGTCTCATAACTGCAACAGTGTGTGCAAAAATAATTCATCTTTAACCTATTTGACCCCATATCCATGTTATGGTGTTTTGATTGCCATAAATTTCCATACACTTTATATTCAAGACACATATGTAATATAAATATATTCCTATAAAAAGGAACAGGCAAAATGTCATCGTGCAGGTTTGTTCAAACATATGGAGAAATTCAGTGTGATTGTTTCTTCATTCTACGTAACCTTTCAAATGTTTTGATATAATGTTTTATTTCTGCTCGGTAACAGGTATGACTTCGATTCCTGGAGAGAGTATTCTATTTAGATGAAGAGGGAGAAGGAAAAGGGAGAGAAGTAAGTCTAGTTATATTAATTCTATTAATTAAAAATGTGTCTTATTTTAAGAAAAAATCATCAAATGAAATGAATTTACAGCATATAAACTAATACACCATGGGTAACACTTTATTGTTTTTAGTCGTGAAGAGAGAAGGTGGATGAGAAAAAACAAAACAAAGCAGCAAGACAGAGGCTAAAAAGGAGGAAATGGCTCGGGATCAGACAGTTAGTAGGTCAGTATAGTTAGTGGTTCAGTCCTATCTTACCTTTATTGGGTCAATTGTATCAAACAATGGATCAGTAGTATGTACTGTACACTGTATGTACATGTAAGAGAGTTAGTGAGTTAGTACATAAGAGATGTTACGTGTAAAGCAGACTTTAGAAATTTCTTTTTTTGTTTAAGATTTCAAACCTGTGTGAAGTTTTTTTTAAATGCCTGTTAATAACCTGAAATTACTGTGATTAAAACCAGTGTTTATTATTCAACCCAAAAGGCAAAGAAATCACATTGTTTTAAAGATTTTATTCAGGAAATTTTAATAAACCTGGTATGATTTACATGTGTTAACAGATAATGCATATGCCTGTGATCCCCGTGTGATACGATATCGGGAAGAGGAGAAGGAGAAAAAGGAAGCTCAGAAACGTGCCAAAAAGGAAGCGGCCAGACAGAAGGCCCTGGAGGAGGAGAGGGTGAGAGGCTAGCAGAAGGGGGGGGGGTAGTGAGGCAGTAATAGGAAGGGTGCATTGAACATTGATAGACTTGGAGAGGGAGGATTACAATATCAGTGTGTGTAGTTATGAATAGGGCAAGAACCTGCAAGGGGTGGGAGTGGGGAGGGGGGGGGGGGTTAGTGAGGCAGTAACAGGAAGGTTGCATTAGAGACTGAATTACTAGGAGGGAGAGGCTTATAAAGTCTTGTGTGTGCAGTTTTGAAGAGGGCAAGAATTTACTTTCAGTAAGTGTTTTATTTAAATTAAACTCAATTATTTTCACTGCAACACTCTGAAATCTTATCAGATAAAACAAGAAGCTTTAGAAGAGGAAAGAAAGAAAAAAGAAAAGAGGAAGAAGAAGCAAAAGCTCAGGTGAGTGTCTAAAAAACTACCACCCTCAGCCACACTAAACATGTGTTTAATGGATGTTTAAACTTTAGGTTATAAATTACTTTATGTAAATTTTTTGTACTCGGAAAAAAATTAATATTCAGAGCTAGTTGACGGACTTGGCACTGATGGTAGTTCTAGCTATAGTTGATGGAAATGGCCACCTATTTACAGGCCACATAAAAATTGCCATAAAAGCATAATGTAAATATATATAATAAAACATGTCAAAAAAGTATTTTAATTGTATCTTGATCCTCGTGTAGTATTAGTTTCATTTTCTTTCAATAGGCTGCAATTGCCAAAAAAGAAAAAGAAGCACAGAAAAAGTTAATTAAAAAGGAGCGCAAAACACTGAGAACAGCAGCAAAGGTTTGTGTCTATAAGTAAATCTCCATATACATGTACTTATATAGTAGGTAGTTTTTCTTCAGTCTTTAATTATTAATTAATATTAGGAGTGAATTCCAGGTAATATTCAAATGCTGTAATTTTGAATATACTAAAATAAAATGCAAGTATCTTGGTGAAAATTCTGCTGATTTTTTGTTTGACAGGATATGAATTATTTCACTGACAAAGAAGATGAGAGGGTGACCAACATGGCAGATGTAGAAAGGCTGGCCGACCAACTGTCTCTCTTAAAGTAATATTATACACATAACACTGTCATAGTGAATCTACCTATAATGAATTCATGATTATAGTAAAATGATTTTCAATCCTCAAAGTTTTTAAATGTGTTATGAACACAATGAATATAACAAGTTAGGTTTACATGGTGTTTGTTGTGATGGACCCTGCTGGCCCTTTTGCAGTATGTATGTTTCATGTTGTTATGCCAGATTAAGGAGACCATTAACCAGGTTTACAGTAGATTGTCATTGGTATCTGTCGTCTTTCAGGTTGCAGTCGTTAAATGAAGCCATGGCTGCAGATGGGGGACAAAAAGCAAAGGAGGCATTTACCACAGCAGTCAGTAAAATTAAACTGTGTTTACTTTGACCATAGCAGTCATTAAAAAAAATGAAATTCAAAATTGAGTCCTTTTTTTCTGATTCCTCATAGTCACAGTTAAAAACTTTGTTTTAAATTTGATTACTGTAAAATCACATATTTTCAAGGGTGAAATTTTAGTGGTTTGAGGGAAATATATTGGTTCATGGCCATTCGATTTCGTGGTTGAAGAATTGTTCAGTAGTAATATAAATGAAAAAATGCATTTTGTGGTGGACATAAAGGTCTGTTCATATGACCTTGAAAACTATGAAAATTAGACCCCTTTGAAAATTAGTGATTACACAATATTCTGTGACCCACGGAAGATGGTGTCTATTAAAAGAGCAGTTTGTAGAAAATTGCAAACTTTTTTGAAGTTTTGAAAAATAAAAGCTGTCTGATACATATTTAAGTCCAACAGTGAAACTGTTGTGCCAATGTTTTTATGTATGTGTGTAGGTTGAAGAGTTAAATAAACAGATAGAGGAAGAAAAACAGAAGCACCTGGAGGCCGCACAGAAACAGTCAGGGGGAGATAACTCACAGGGGTCTAAAAAGACGTGGCTGGAATCAGAGATCCAGTGCATGATTAAAGGAGTCAATCTGTTTCCCGCGGGGACAAGGAGAGGTACAAAAAATAAAGTTCACATTGGTCCATTTTTGGCCCTGTGAATTTCTGAAAAAATAAGAACTACTCAGTTTTAGTTGAAAATATGTTATATTTCACTTAGACCCTTGGTGACTTCTTATCAAATAAAAATGACGTAATTTTTTTCTCTTGTCTATGTCTTATGACGTCATGAATTTTGTCATTTTCCTCAAATCTTGAAAATTTCGTTAAAAATGACCAAAAATTTAAGCTGTTTTTTAATATTTTGCATAGCCCCCAACCTCTGATCTAAAATGTTGAGTTATATAATGAAAGAACTGTTTTAGAAGATTCTAATCCATGAAAGAATTTTTGGATCACAGGGTGGGCTCATATTTTTATTAAAAGTTAAAGATGCTCAATTTCACCCATTTTCTTCAAAAATCAAGAACATTGCAGTTTCACAATGCTTGAGTTTCCAAACTTGGACTCTCAGAGGAAAATTTTTTATAGGATATGAAAGCACTAAAGTCTCTACTTTATGTTGATCATCGAAATAGGACATAAGAACTTGGTCGGTTAATTAGTATATTGACGGGGCCATTTCATGGAGTATGTGAATCTACCTCTTTATAGCAATAATCAGTGATAATAGTCTCATCTAGCCTGCTAAGGAAATGATAGTCATAATCAGCTCAAAATTAACAAAAGCAGTCTTGTGTCTATTTTTCACATGGTTTCTTTGGCATCTTTATTACTACATGTATAAACCTACTCAGTGTACTTTAATTGTTGAAACAAAGTAGACAATCTTTCCACATAAATTCTTTTTCTTTTATATTCGTAAATTTTTAAAACCTTGTATATTACATCACAAATTTAGTTAAAATGTGCATTTTTTAGGCAAAAAATCTTACCTAGCTAAAATTTCAAATTTTAATTTCAAAAAATTTTATAGAATTTTATAAAAAATTTCATATTTTTATTTTCTTACCCCATGGGTCTCTTACCCACAAATTAACATCCCCACAAGAAAACTTAGTCAAAAGGATGGATTCATCAAATCTTTTGTGTATGTACAAACTATACACAAATTACATCCCTGAATATAAACCAAAAATTTTTTCTTGCCTACTAACATTTACACCCCAACACCTTCATCTACAAATCAAAATGATTTTTTTAAGTATCATATTTAAAAGCTCACTCTGTATCTTATTGTTTTTTTTAGCTCTACTGGTCAGAGACCAGAAGAGCTTATGCGATAGTAATGCGTCCGGCGTCCGTCCGTCTGTCCGTCTGTCTGTCTAGCTGTCTGTCTGTCTGTCTGTCTGTAAACAATCTTCTAAATGCTACTTCTCCTACAGTTTTGGTCCAACTTTAATATAACTTGGCACAAAAGTAGACTACACTAAGGTACATAATTCTGTGCATCGGTTTTAGATTTTGATAAACGGTGTTGCCATGGTTACTAAAAATAGAAATTTCTATGAAGTTCTTTCAAAATGCT
>NW_026928153.1:10000-32995 GCF_032062105.1 Saccostrea cuccullata | reverse complement strand
GAATACCACTGTTGGACCTGGAGGCCGGTCCTTCGGATGAGACCGTTTAAACCGAGGCCCCGTATCGCCGTAGGTGCTGGCACAAAAAAAGATCCCTCACTGCTCAAGGGTCCTGAGTGCCGAGCATAGGACAAAATTTGTAGCCCTCCACCGGCAAGTGGTAGCGTCTCCATATGAGTGAAAAATTCTCGAGAGGGACGTTAAACAACATACCATCAATCAATCAATCAATAAACTTTGACACTGATTCGAAATAAAAATTTATTTTTATATATATGCCAGTCGTCTTGTAATCTGCAAAATTAGTGACACTGCGTTTCTACCTTATCGTAACACAGTTATTGATATTATTTTAATAACATATAGACTTCATAAGATTAATTATAAATCAATTTTCACCTTGCAGTATTACTGATACATGTATAAACATCCCGTTTAACGTTTATCCGCGTCTTCTGCATGGGGCCATTAAATGTTCAACGTAAAATTGCTATATATGTAACTTTGTATACACATAGTCACTTCGAGGTATCGAGAATAAATTTCAATAGAATATGGATAGCGGGTCTGCATTTTGACTTTGAGGGATCAAGTGTTTCGAGAGATCATGAATTGATTGATTTATATTGTTTAACGCCGAGGCGGCAATATTTTAGCCATATTTCGGCGGTTAGAGCATGAATTCGAGAAATGAGGAGTAAATTTGCTTAGTTATATAGTGGAAAAAAATGGGATCAGAGACTCACTTCTAGCAATCAAAAACTTCGAGAGATCGAAGTTCGAGCCATCAAGAGTTACATGTACCTATAGAAAATTGAATGTAATTTCTCTAGTATGGTGTGCACTTCACGGTAGCTCAGTCGTGTGAGCGCTCGCTCCATGATCGGGAGGTCGTGGGCTCTTATCTCGGCCGCGGCTGACTTAGTCGATAAAGTGGGTATCAACTGTTAAAGGGCCATGCACTCGGTACTTTGAAGTGAAAGTTGCAGACCCTTCGGATGGGATCTTCAAAACCAGGGCCACGTTTCAGCGGCAGGCGTTTGGACGATAAAGATTCCTCACTGCTCAATGGCGATAAATGCCGAGTAAAGATTAACATTTGAAGCCCTTCAGTGGCATATGGTGGCGTCTCCATATGTGTAAAAAATTGTCGAGAGCGACGTTTAACAAGACACAATCAATCAATCTAGTATTGCCATATAAGGAAAGACATTTTCAACTGTGAATACATGTATTACAGTGTTTAAGGAAGATATTTTTAAAACCTTTTCTGGATTTTATTTATAATTCTTGAAAAGATATTTGAAATTCAAGGATTGAAGGGGTGTTCACAAACGACAAAAAGAAGTACTGTAAAATGGAATAGGCAAAGTGCATATGTATATATTTGGACAGTTTCCCCTTAGGCGCTACACAAGTCTTATGCTTTTAGGGTAATTATTCATATAAATCATTTCAAAATAATGTAACAGCTCAACGCACTTTTTAAGTTTACATGGTTTTTCGCATAAATTAAGGTTCTCCGATCCTCAGGTTCTGAAAATCAAACTTTAACTAATTGAAAATGCTCGCAAAAATGTCTCTGAATTTTCAAAATAACGTGTTTTTACCCATAATAATTCTTCAAACATCATCTTCCAAGTTAATTACATTATATAAGGAACATTAGTAAATCTCAAATATATTTTCAGGAATTGCGAATAAAAACACCTGTTATGCATTTTCCAATTGAAATTCGACCAATTAACACATTTTGAAAATAAAAATCATAGGTATTCAGGCTTTTGAAGAAATTCCACAATTTTTATATATATAATATACTTCAATTTCTTTTATTTTCTTTGATCATTTTTCAATGCAAAGTGTATAAAGATTTTTCCATCATTGGAAAGCTCCATAAATTACTCTTAATATCATATCAAGTTGATATACGTTGGTATCTGTGGTAAGATTACAATAAACATCAATTTCTTGACATATCTTATTTTTTAAATGCTTTCACGGGGTAAAAATTTCGACTTTTTATTAGACCTTTCTGAGAACTTCAAAGAACCTTGAAGCGCATTAATAGATATGTAATGAAAATTGTTGCATGAAAAGATTTAATTTTCAAGTTTCATTTTGAGACTTTTTGATTTGAATTATAAATTAAAGAGTCGTCCTTCCTGGCTGAGGATAGGATTCTCTTAAAGTCACATTTTTATAATAAAAACTACAATTTTCGAACTGCAGTGCAATGACATAGCCCATCGTTAAGTATGCATATCATGTCAATCATAACTGTCTTTAAAATCATAAATATGTTAAATGTATATAGTATTGTTTTAAAGGAGAATTTATAAATAAATGGTATGATATTTCGACTATATGATTCTTCCAAAGGTTTTTACAAATCGTACAAAACGACCTTTCCTTGATACCATGTAGTTGAAAATTTTAAATTTCTTCTAAACGGTGAGTATCTTTAAAAAAATATTTGCTCATTTACTATACTCCATTTGGTTTTGTCGAAATGTAGCGCCGAAAAGTGATAACTTTGGAGAAGAAAACCACTCTTAAGGGTGGGATAATGAAGTACTGTTTTTTTTTTTTAAATAGTAAAATCCTTTTATCAAATGAAAATTCTTCTGCATTTATGGTTTGAAACGTTGAAATTTTGCAGTGGTATGATTCTCTCATGATTTTAAATTTTAGAAGGTGACTCTGAAAAATCCCACATTATTAACGTACAAAGCAGTCAAACAAAAGAAAAATACTAATATCACCATGATCTGAAGAGTCAAAATGTATAGTAAATACAAGTAACAGTAGCTGTACCGTTTCCCTGTATAACTCTCTGCCAAGAGCTATTCCTTCAAAAGAGAGGATGAAAAGATAGTTGCAATTCGCATGAATCCACAAAAAATCAAATGAAAATAGTTCTTATTTTTAAGCCATAAATATATCAAACTTCTTCTACATGATATGTGTTAACTTTGTTTTAGTAAATGAAATAAAACTCAAATAATGTAAACAAATACTTTTAAAATGTATTTTGTTGTCTCCATACACAATATTATATCATAACAAAATGATCTTAATTTGTGCATAAAACCATGTGAACTAAAATAGTGCGTTGAGCTATACATTGAATCGGTAAGGTTAGTGTCATTACCTGATTTAAAGGGTAAATTCAGAAGGGAATCACCATTATATCAGACTTTCACATAAATGTGTACATGTATAATATTTTCCCTCTTTGAATAAAACTTGATTATGATTATGTTACAGGCATCATTTCAAAACGAACTTGAAAAATAATTAAAGGCATAAAAATTCTAAGGATAATGTTCTGTGACCATCTTTCTATCCCTAATCTCTCTTGCACGTCTATTTTCCTCACTGTTATCAAATAGAATCTTATCTGTCTAGTAGTGCTCGAAGACTAACTATAATGATTGGTATATCCGGTAGTACAAGAAATAAGAAAATTCAATAAAATTGCATGCGAGGAAAGATGCTGAATTTATGATTTTTGAATACTAAGCAGAAAGGCCAAGGATTGCGTCTGATAATTGTGACATCATTTACGTTTATTGTTCCTCTGTACAGTCAGGCATTGGCGTATAATTTCAAACTTTAGCACACTGTCTCTCATTAGGCCAATTGATGTAACAGAGTATTGGACATAATGTAAATCAACTCTATTTTATCATTTTTTTCAGGTTTGCATTCGCATTTCATGTATGCACTTGTTAATAAATCTTTTCCACATCCCTTTTTAATCGAATTCATTCTCCGTTGATTGTAGAGGCAATTCATCAGTCAAAAAGGACTGAATACATTAAGAAAAAAATAAAGTATAATTCAATTAGATTGATTGTATATTGTTTTACGTCCCTCTTGAGATTTTTCACTCATATGTAGAAGCCACCGTATGCCGGTGAAGGGCTTCAAATTTAGACGTTTACTCGGCACTCAGGGCCATTTAGCAGTGAGGGTTCTTTATCGTGCCAGCGCCTACCGTGACACGGGACCTACGTTTTTAAGGTCATATCCGAAAGACGCGTGACTTTCACTTCTAGTGCCGAGCGCTTGGCGAAGGAACAATCACTAACTTTTGTTTACTTCTTAGGTAGGACGCGGCGCCGAGAATCGAACCTAGGCCTCCCGATCACGAAGGGAACGCTCTACCACTAGGCAACCGTGAACGGTTAATTCAATTAGATGTTGACATTTTATTCTATTTATCTATTTATTTAGCTACCTATTTATTTATTTGTGTGATTTTTAATTTATTTATTTGTTTGTCATTTCAGGTAGAATCCTTAGCTATCCGCCGGAAGTCGGATGTATACTTTATTGTTTACTTATATCTGAGAAATATCGTTTTAGTTTAATTGAATAATCACACAGAATCACAAAGGGCAAAATCAGAGACAGATATTTCTCTGACATTTCTAATGAGCAAATCACTCTTACAGCACTGTAATGTCATATATATTTATTGTTTCTCTGTACAGTAAGGCATTGAAGTATAATTTCATCAAACTTTAGTGCACCCTGTCTCATTGGAAACGAGCCATCTCACTCTTTTTGACCATCTGATCTTGTCCGTAAAGACTCTCAGCCACCGAGTTTTGGTACAGACCTTTGTATTTTGGCGTGATCATTACAAGTTTGCGTGACCTTTGCACTTCGGAGCCTTAGGTAATCTATATATCTGGAAAAGTGTTTTCTAACTGGGTTTGAATTTAGATGGTGTGTGAATCACACAAACATTTTTTTTGTAAAAAATTACAACTATTTATGTATTTAAAATTTGTTTTTCTTATTGTTCTTACCTTACGTTCTTCAAATGACCTTCTTTATATTTCATGCATTGTTTTATATTTCATGCATTGTGCGTCATTCGAAGTAATAAGCAACTTATTGTGCGAATTCGCCGGGGCATGGTGTTTATAGCAATGGAAATCATATCTCTTTTATATAACAAATGTGAAAATATTAATCTGAAAGCAACCTCATATAGTATAGATTCACGTTTGTTCAATTCATTACAACTGGGTAAGGTAAGCAAGGATTGTAGATGTGGATATTTGCATAGGAAAATAGTAGTAAATATTAAAAATTCAACTTCCTAAAAAGGATAAAGTCAAAAGTATTCATATTGGAATGAAACCATTTTCAGGTTGTAAATTTAAGATTTTTTAAATTTTTACTGACCTGAAAAAGTCGTTTCAAGCCTGATTAGGATAAGTAGCACATGGCTGATGTTTAAAACCTGAAAGCCCGGGATGAGGATGAAGCTGTAACAGGCAACCAAAGATTTACATTTGTATCTTTAAAACAAAGAATATAATTTTGAATAATAAAAACCGTTCACGGTAGCTCAGTCGGTAGAGCGCTTGCTCCATGATCGGGAGGTCGTGAGTTCGTATCTCGGCCGCGACTGACCCAGTCGATAAAATGGGTAGCAACTGTTCCTTCGCAATGTGCTCAGTACTTTGAAGTGAAAAATGCGGGTCCATCGGATGAAACCTTAAAAATCGAGGTCCCGTGTCAGCGGCAGCTGTTGACACGATAAAGATCCCTCTCTGCTCAATGGCCCTAACCGCGCCCATTTATTAATCAGTACATATGAAATAAAATACATTAACTATTTGTTATTTTATCTCGGACAAAGACATTGGATATATAAACATTTTTGTATAAACCCCAAATCGTTAAAAATGCAATGTATTCAGCATCATTTAAGATGTGAAATATCTAGATACTCATCCGATAGTAGGCACGTCTATCTTGAATTACCATGAGAATGTCATTCACTGTAAGTATCTACTGGTTCTGAACATTTTGCATATCTAAGTTTATTTCGTTATAATTCTTATAATTCTTTATTTATGCTGTTTAGATTTTTAAAAATGACATTCTCAAAACATTGCATAAACAGTAAATGAATGAACAATGATTGGCAGACAAAAGTGATAACACTAAATCATAAAAAAGCCGGTTCCAATCCTTCAACTTATATTGAATACAAGAAGTGCGTTCTAATTTTCATAGTCTACTCGGACACAAAATATACCTGAAATCGATGTAAAGTCATCAACATTAATGTGATATCTTCAATTGATAACATTTTTATTTTATTTTTTAAACGATAATTGTTCTTAGCAATCCGGAACCGCAACGTCTGATCAGAGGCACGGTTATTATTACCGGTGGACTCTCACGCTCTGCTATAGAATATTTTGTTCATCTCCATGTAAGTTCCAGAATTCTGACAGTTTGGTGATGTTTATGAAATACCGATTCTTAATTGGATGCAATGGACAAATAATTTTACCATCTTTTTCATTTACGTATTTGCCTTTAACAAATTGTCCGTTTATATCCACTGCAATCATCCATGCACTTTCCTCTTGACATTTAAAACCTATTTCGTACAACAGACTTCTGTGAAAGGTTCCAGAAATGTCATATAAGATAATCTCTATAGTATTCTGAATTTTGTAAGTTTCATCTTTTCCTAACAAGCGCCCTGGAACTGGGTGAAATACCTGTAACTGTATTGATGTTTCTGTTACAGATAGGACGACATAATATTCATGAACAAAAAACAAAGCTGCGTTTCTGTATAGACATGATGTTTCATCCGTTATTAGTACTTCCCAACCTTTTAACTGCATACAAGATACAACGAGACGAAAAAAGAGGAAGAATGGCAAGAACCTAAGTCTGTAAATTAAAACAGATGTTTTACTTTCCGATCTTTGAATAAGCTTTGGAATTGCTGACTCTATTTCCTTACGGTTCATGCTTGGAACATAATGGGAGTTTTGACCAACAGCTATCAAACCAAGTCTTTGCATAAAATTGAGTAGTACTTCCTTGTGAAAGAGAAGATATCGGGGATCAACTTTAAAGTCGAATTCATATTCTTTACTGTAGGAATAGAGATCCTTATTGTTTGCTTCCATCAACTGATCTTTAAATCTTTTATCTTCCTGTTTCCAGATCTCTGTTAGAAGTTCATTTCTTAAATTTCCGGTGTTGTAGTATTCATTCCAATCCTCCTGTGCAGCAGGGATATCTTTAAAATGAAGTTTGTCAGTGATAATGTGTTTGAAAGCATCAGTAAACCATTGAACGTCAATAACGACATATTGCTGAAGTCCCTCCTCATTGAAATACAGAGCCTTCCCTGCGTCATGGTAATATCGTAACATATCCTTCTTTGATTTCAATTCCTCTTGCTTTTGGTCATTGTTGCCGGTAAGCTTTGTTGTTAAATTCTCAATGTCTAAAATCCTCTTTGATTCTTTCTTTTGATTAATTTCTATTTCAAAGAAGGACCACTCCTTGGGAATATTTTCTTTCCATCGATGACGAGATGCAATGTCAAAAATATGTTGCTGTAGATCATGAATTGGTTGAACTGGAAAATATGTACAATAACAGTTTTTCTCCACTATATATTGAGAGAAATTGGACTCTTTCGGAAGTTTTTGTTGCAGGTTCTTCAACAGAGCTTCTTTATCCTGTAAAAAAAGGTCTATCACTTAAAAATATATTAAATGCTAATAGACGTGAGTGAAGCAGACAACAAGATCAAGAAATTATAAAGGGCGTAATTTACGCTTGCCTTCGTGTGCCAGTGTACACTTACATTCTTTCTTTATTTTTACAGAATTTTCAAATTAGATCGCAGCACAGTTAAGGTTAAAGTAAGAAGGCGGGACCTAATTTGTACGGGAAATGTTCATTATGACGTCAAAGTGACGTCAAAATCACGGGCAAGTCTAAATAAAAAATCCAAGTGTCCCCTTCATTTAGATTTAAACCTCATACCATTTTTTGATATCAATAAAGTCCTAAAAAAGACTCGCCCATCTCTTATAGTATGTATTTTTTATCTTCAAAAATCGGCGATATTTCCATTTGTAGCGTTAACTGTACTGCGATGAGATATCATCCTGAAACATGGAAGGCGTGATAATAAAATGTTACTTTTTTGCTATGACAAGGAAAGAAATTTAATCAAGCAAATCGAAACTAAACTGTTTTCCCTGTCTACGACTTTTTGGGAAAACCCTCGTATATCCAATTTATATATATTTTAGATTCAATTATAAAGAAAATGTTCAAGATATGTTCATCAAACTTTATACACTTATATAAATTTTCCTGTAGCATTAGTTATATAAATTCGGCGGGACATTCATGTCATATAGACATACTCTAGTTTTTCAAATCATGACCCCAGAGGCTAGAGTCAGGCCACAATTAGGGATCAAAGTTTTATATAGAAAAAAAGGAAACAAATCTTCAAATTTCTTCTGTTCAAAAACAACAAGAGCATGATTAATATAGAAACATTTTTAAGAGATGTAGATTCAATTTTGTACAAATCATGAGCCCCTGGGCTAGGGAGGGGCCATTTTAACCTGCCCCTTTTTGGCATCCACATGAAAATGCAAATTCTGAAACTATTTTAAACATACACAATTAATGCATAAAATATTAGGGAAATTTTTGGAAGTAGGGTGATTAAACATATGGAATATTTAAAAAAAAATAAAAACAAATATGGGCACAGGTTAGACCCCCTGGGCCAAAATAAAAGTTCGAAAACCTTACTGCACATCTACTTGACACCACCTATCATCTCTTCAAAGATGATTAGGCTACTGAGTAAAATGTAGGGGAAATTGAGGGAAGACGCGGCTTTTTGCATTTTAAAAACATCATCTTTCGACCCCAATTGACCCCTTGAGCCTAAATGGAAGCTCCTAAACCTTACTGCACATCAACATGACACCACCTACAAATGTACCATCTCTTAAAAGATGATTAGGCTACTGAGTAAAATGTAGGATGAGTTCAGGGAAAATGGGGCTCTGGCATTAAAACACCATTTTTTGACCTCCAAATTGACCCAAAAAACCGAAATGAAAATTCTGAAAGGTTACTGCACATCTGCATGACACCACCAAGCATCTCCTTAAAGGAGATTAGGCTACTGAGTAAAATGTATCATGTTTTCAGGAAAGATGGGGATTTTTCATTAAAAACAACAGTTTTCGACCCCCAAAGAAGAAAGTACAGTTTCAATACAAATTAAGCCTGATATTTTTCTTAAATATGAAAGTGATATAAGAAATCAAAATTCATTCTTTCTGAATCATACGAATTCCCTGCAGTAAGAATTCACAAATCGTTTTTCTCATATGACCTCCTATATGCTAATTGTGACGTCATTACCTCGTTCATTTTCCCATATTTTCTTTAAAAGTTGCAGAAGACATCAATTTTCAGTGGAATTTTCTTTCAGAAAACATACTCTGCCACCGTCGCCCGTAAAGATTTTGAGATATGTGATTTTTCAAAGCAATTTGCATAATATATCCAAAAATTGAAGTGGGCGACGGTGGCAGAGACTATTTTCTGAAGGAAAATAAGCAAAAAATGAGTCTTTTTGAGGCTTTTATGCATTAAACTTAGAAATGTACCAAATTAATTACGTCATATTTTCAGAATGGTCTTACTTCATGCCATATTCTTTAATGATTTATCATATTCATATATTCAACTCTTGTTCAAGCTTATATCATCACTTTTTAAGAACGTTAAATTTTTAAGGCGCAATAAAGCCCAAACTGTACCTTCTTCTTAACCCCCGAGTCAAAATTAAAATTCCGAAACCTTACTGCACATCTGCATGAACCACCTACCATCTCTTGAAAGATGATTAGGATACTGAGTAAGATGAAGGAGGAGTTCAGGAAAGACGGGGATGTTCTGCATAAGAAATGTCATTTTTCGACCCCCAGTTAAGCCCCGGGTCAAAATCAAAATTCCGAAATCTTACTGCACATCTACATGACACCCCTAACCATCTCGTAAAAGATTAATTAGGCTACTGAGTAAAATGTAGAAGGAGTTCAGGGAAGAAAAGTGTGACAGACGGAAGGGCGGATGTACATTAGTACAGTCATGTAACAACAATTTTCGAGAAGTTTTTCTGGAAAGTGGGGGCATAATAAGGCAAAATGTATCAACTAAAAAGCACAATATTATATTTTGCGTTGATCTCGTTTTCACAAGATAATATCTCGTTTTCACAAGATAATATCTCGTTTTCACAAGATAATTATGTCGTTTTCACAAGATAATTTTTTTTTTGGTATTTAGAAAAAAAATAATTGCGTGTCCTAAATATACCACCGTAATATTCAAATATTGTGAGAAATACCTTTTTTATTTCAGTGTAATTTAATTAACCTCGCCATCTTCAATTCACCAATTTCTTTTGGCTCGCTTCGCTCGCCATTTTAGAACTAAATAGTATTAATAAAATGAGATAAAAAAAATCCTTGTGCACATAACGCAATGGCCATATGCATCAATCCGATTGGCAATCTTTTTATATAAATGTGAGAAGAAAGAAGATGAATGTATGGCCATGATGACCAATACCACAAAACATCGTTGATAAGACAATACTTGCGGTACAAACTGGATACTAGTAGTCAGTTAAGTTAACCTACACGACAATGTGCACTCAGTTGGTGTGATGAATCACTTAAATACAAGCCAATTCTTATGCACCACAAAAAATAAATTTTCTTGTAAATAAAATTATACCTTCACTGTTGCAATGTTAATGTAGCCCAATTTTTTTTTTCATTTTTTAAGAATCACTGGCGAATTGAAGGGGGACGTATTGTCAAAATTAAAATTGTCAAAGTATGATAATAATGATATTAATAATGCCATACTTTGGTACAATACCACTATTTTTGTGCCTAGTTTTACTCTTAAAATACACAAAACCCAGGGGTGTCCGGGGGCTTTGCCCCATGGACCCCCTTCAATCAAATAAATATGATATGACTAGCATTAATAATGTCATACTTCGGTACATACTACTACTTTCGTGCTTAGTTTTTCTCTTAGAATACACAAAACACCAGTAGCTTTAGGGGGCTTCGACCCCTGGGTCCCTACAAAGAGCTTCGTCCTGGACCCACTAGGGGCCTTTTGGCGGTCCCAAGACCCCCTGTCTATACAAAGTTATCCACCCCCCACCCCTTAATCACAAATCCTGTATCCGCCCATGATAATCACTTGAAGATATCAATTTAAAAAGGTACAAAGAAGAAAATAAATAATCTGTCTTGAAAATAAATGATCTCCCTTGACTGGCATGAAAATAAATAATCTGTCTCAAAAAAATTTGCCAACCCCCTTCAGAATCAAATAGTCATCCCCTAAGAGGAACAATTTCTATAAATTTCAAATTTCATCGATACAAACATTGAGATATTTCAGACAACTGCTTTTTTTATGGAGGAGGTGCAATGACTTGATTTTTTTTGACGAATGAAACAATATGTACACTATCTTCTTTGTTAGCTATTCAACTCAACTTGAATTCTTCTACAATTAAACACAATCTGGACAATTAACTGTTCTCTCACATTCTTCCGGGGACGTAGCAACAAGGGGGGGGGGACGAAATAGGATTTTCAACTTTGATGAATATAATTTTCGATTTTTTTTCCCTTGTCAACTTTTTCAGGTAAGTAAAAAAAAAATTTCTCTGGTTGGCCCCCCTACTTTCAAAAACGATGCTAAGTGCCTGTCATCATACTTTGAAATAAAATATTATTGTAAATTTCAAGGGCAAAGGTGTTTACATGAATCATAATTAATTGTCCCCCGCTTAAGGTCATAAGCAACATAGTTTGAACATTATTGGGTTCTTCCCTGGAGTTGAAGAGTTCCACTAAATGAAGGACCTGTGTGCAATGCTTTAAATGTCTACATATAAATGTATACACCTCTTCTAAAACAAATTTGATGGGGTAAAAAATCTGGAATTTATGTTTTGTAATTTTTGTATATTTTTCTTTGAATAAAGCTAAAATTTTCATAATTTGTTATCTTCCCAAAAACCCTGGTAGTGCATGTTGATTTTTTGCCTGTGAACATCTGATGTCAATGTAATCTTTAATTAAGAATATCTTGAAAAGTTATCGGTAGATAAGGCACATTGCGAATGTCCTTAAAAAGTGGAGGATATTAATTTGGGTCTGTCTGTCCGTCCGTCTTTCTGTCTGTCTGTCTGTAACGCTTTTGTTTCCACAGGATATCTCGAGAACCCTTTACCGTTCACGGTAGTCTAGTGGTAGAGCGTTCGCTTCATGATTGGAAGGTCCGGGTTCGATTCTCGTTCCCGGCGCCGCGTCAAACCTTAGACGTAATAAACAAGCAAATTCAAAGAATTGTAGTCCTCCGCTTTCGGTGTCCAAAGTAAACAGTATTTTAAAACTCGGTCAACTCCAAGGTCAAGATCAAAGGGTCAAAGTTGTTGATTTCCAATGAAAGGTTTTCTCACAAGGATTACATATGTGAAGTATGAAAGCCCTAGCCCTTACTGTTCAAAAGTTATGGTCAAAGTTAAAGTTTTTTATAAGTACGTAAATCTTTAAGTTCAAGGTCAAAAGGTCAAAGTTGTTGATTACCAATGAAAGGACTTGCCACAAAGAATACATATGTGAAATATAAAAGTCCTAGTGTCTACCGTTCAAAAGTTGTAACAAAAGTTAAAGTTTTTTTAAAGTAGTTAAAACTTCAGGGTCAAGGTCAAAGGGTAAAAGTTATTGGTATCCAATGAAAGGTCTTTTCACAAGGATTACATATGTGAAGTACGAAAGTCTTAGTCCTCACCATTCAAAAGTTATGGTCAAGGTTAAAGTTTTTTTATAAGTACGTAAATCTTTAAGTTCAAGGTCAAACGGTCAAGGTTGTTGTTATCCAATGAAAGGTCTTGCCACAAACAATACAAATGTGAAATATGAAAGTCCTAGTACCTCCTATTCAAAAGTTATGGTCAAAGTAAAAGTGTGGAATTTTTGTTTAAAAGTGGGTCACACTCCAAGGTCAAGGTCAAAAGGTCAAATTTGGTGGTACCCAAAGAAAGGTCTTGTCACAAGGAATACACATGTGAAATATGAAAGTCATAGCTCCACCAAATCAAAAGTTATGGGCAAGGTTAAAGTTTTTGTGACGGACAGACTGACGGGCAGACAGACAGACGAATGAGATTTAATGTCCCCTCGCTTTCGCGAAAGCGGGGGACAAAAAAGGCAGTGACTGTTCCTTAGCCAAGCACTCGGCATCAGAAGTGAGTCACGGGTCTTTCGGATATGACCTGAAAAAACGTAGGTCCCATGTCACGGTAGGCGCTGGCACGATAAAGAACCCTCACTGCTCAATGGCCCTGAGTGCCGAGTAAAGGTCTAAATTTGAAGCCCTTCACCGGCATACGGTGACGTCTCCATATGAGTGAAAAATTCTCAAGAGGGACGTTAAACAATATACAATCAATCAATCAATCCAGAACCCTTTAAGGTTTTACAATGAAATTTTACAGAACAACTCCCTGTGGCCTAAGGAATAACCCTATTGATTTTGAAGTCAAACGTTCGAAGTTCATGGTTGTAAATTTATACATTTTGTCTGTGTGTAACACTATCCTTTTCGGGCGATATTTCAAGAAGATTTTCAGCTTTTGCAAAACTCTCTAGGACCTCTCTCACCCTTCTCAGCCCCCCCCTCCTCGTTTGTTTTATTAGTATTTATTGTATTACATGTTGCTATTTTTAGCACAGGGGCATGAGGAGAGTTATTACGTATAAAACAGGTTCTCGGCGGGTTTTATATTCTTATTACATCTATTAGAACTGTTTATTAAAGGTTAAATTAGACACCATGCATTGTATAAAATTTTGACAATTATCGAATGTGAATATAAACATCAGTGTATGTGACTTCATCTTTGCATATAATTATCTCCAGGTAAAAGCGGTTGCGATGTGTAGTGGCACGTTTCACATGTGAGAGGTCCCGGGTTCGAATCCCGGATGATCCATTTTTTTCCGAATTTTTTTTTTTTTTACTAAATGATAATTTTCAACCTATAAAATGAAAAATTTATGAGGTATGGCTTGTACAAACTCATAAAATTATCATTATAGTGTGATAATTATTCCACATGAAAAGAATCTTCTATATACATAAAAAGAACAAGAAACATATTGACGCAAGCGTCAAAAATCGGCCGCAAACCAAGTTGTATAACTGTTGAAGTTCCTTACAGAAACTGAAATTTGCTGTTTTAAAAAAAAATTCTTCAGAAACTGAAATTTGCTGTTTTTAAAAAAAAAATCTTATATTTATCTGTTAAAATATCCTCGTGACATGAAAAAGAAATGCATGCAACAATGCCGATTGCATAATGCATGTATAATATTACATGTACAGGCAAAATAAACTATGCATAGTCCTCTGCGTCTCTGCACTCAGTTTGGTACAATTAACTTGCTGTTTAAGTAGTTACATTAAAAGTACAAAACTAAAGTTTAAATTTAGCTATAGTTTTACCTTAATAAAAACGCAACAAATATATAACTTGTGGGGACCCTCGCTCTCTCTAATAGGATGTTACCCCCCCCCCCCAAACTCCTTCAAGATCCACCACTACATTTCTTTACTTTCAATCTCTTTGTTTTGGTGTTGAGATGTGGCGGGAAAATGTTTGGCACATTAAAAACGCGCTCTATCCTAGTCTCTTGGACCAACATGTCGTAATATTCTTTGCTTTTAATAAATCAATATTTCATCATATTTTTGAAAAAACACCTAGAGGAAATGTTTAAATATACACTTCATTTCAAATTAATACAGCAGATCCTGTTTTAAAAAGAGAAAGTAAAATTGTTGATTTACAACGCGGTCTTTGTTTTAGACTATGCCTAACACTCTTACTAATATTCTCCGCACTTCAGTTATATCAGAGTTTGTCAATCAGGATTGGATGAAATAGTTACCCCATTATTTATAAAATTGAATTTTACGATTATTGTGCTTTTTCCTAAACATTTTTAAAAAAATTTGTTTGATATATAAACGCCGGCGATATGATGTTGAATATTTTTATTTAAATTGTTAGCTCCGCAGAAACGCACAGCGACTTAAAACTTTCATATCATATAACCGACCGCCTCCTGGCGGCCGGTAATAAGCAATCAAATCTTTATAAATATCCATATTGGGATATTTTACTTGCTTCAGTATACATGTATACTAATCCGAGATTTCTCGCACAAGTCACAGGCGCGTAGCATCGTTTTTGAAAGGGGGGCAGCCAGAGAATTTTTTTTTTTACTTACCTGTAAAAGTTGACAAGGAAAATAAAAAATGAAAAAAAATTACCCGAAGTCGAACAATCCTATTTTTGGGGGGTGGAGGGGGGGAGGAGGTAAACTTTTCCTCAGTCTCAACTACTTTAAGTACCAGTTCTAATACTACATTTGCAGTTCATCATTAAAAGTGAGGGGGCCAACCACGCTTTCAATTGACATTTCCTATAGCATGAGTAAGGTTGGGAAAAAAAGTGGGGGGGGGGGGGGGGGGGGGGCAGGGTCCCTCTGGCCCCCCTGTTGCTACGTCATAATATAAAAGCGGGGTTTAGAATCAGAGGAATCTCGGATTACACGTACATACATTTGATAATTCTACAAATTCAGTCAAGGGGATCCGTCTCCCCACCCCCTCCCCTCGAACTGCGCATTGTTTACATTTGCCCTTACGGAAGACATATAAATTCTCTGAACTAGCTTGTTTCAAGTTTACGGTGTCCCAGGCTTGACAAAAAAGACTTAATACACTCTGAGAACTTCAAACATGCTAGACGTTTTTCAGTGCTTCTGTCACAATCAACTACACGAGATATTCCTCTGTTTCATGACACGGAATCTAGGAAAATTTATGAAAATCACATCCTTGTGAATTTTTACTCATTTTGTTTGCATTAAAATGTGAGTTTTTCCATAGAAAGTTGCCTGCTTTTATGTGCCATTATTAATATTTCCCCATAGACATTTTCCTGTGCAATTATTTACCTTTAAAGAAGGAGAGTTGCGCAAGGGGACCTAAACTCTGACTAGGCAAATGCAAAAAAATCTAAATATTAGAATTAAAGGCATTTAAATTAAAAAAAGATTTCTTTTCTATTAATAAAAAATTATTATGTTATGAAAATACCATTTAATCATTTATGTAACATTTTTTAGCATGAAATGGCATGTTTTAATTCAAGATTAATATTGAAAAATTCACCCGTAATTGGAATTTTTTTCTGTGGTGCAGAGTTGTTTGCCAACGACATTTTTTAAATATGTTTTTCTTCTATATTGAATAAATTCAAAACAGTATAATTCAAATAAAAAAATTATCCTCGCTTCAAGTTACGTTTAACCAAACTTTGAAAAAAAAGCCTTTATTGCTAACATCTAGATTCTTTGTATATTCCCCGATATAATGTGGCTAAATACAAAACATGTATGTAATTTTTTTTTAATGAGTATAATTAACTACTATTGCACTTTCATGACATATGCAACATTGAAATAAAAATTATAGCATATATGTTTAAAAGACGCACTTAAAATGCATCATTTTCAATGAATGTCAATGCTCGTTTTACACTTATTTATAGGAAAACAAATAATCCCCGTTACTAAAAATAGCAACAACTTACGACAAAATGTAAATCGTATTTTAGGTCATTTGGACCAAATCTTTATTTGTATGGGTCACTTTTAAATTTACTACTATAATGCATCTGGACATTTTTTTTCAATTTGCATGGTTTTCTCTGAGACAGGCACTTAAGTTTAAACTTCAAACTTTTGCATATAGCTCTCTAAAATATGTTAGTAATAAGTTGACGTAAAATAATTAAAGCATCATTACTAAGTATAGAAAACTAAGGAAAACGTTCACATGTAGTTATACTTTATATGGCTGTGGCCACCCTACATTAAAAATGACCCTTTTGTTTGCCAAGGAATGATTGTTGGTTGATAATGGCCCCCTCCCTCCACTGAAAATGTTAAGCTGTACTACCCCCCTCCCCCCAATTGATATTGTTTCCTTCGAGTCTGTTCAGTTTTATGTTTTTCTCTTTTTTAGATCCTGCAATAGTTGCACTGTTTATATTTTAATTTTGTACTTATTTTTCTATGATTTTTGGATAAATTGAGAAATAGGTATATTTCCTTTCTTTTTTTTTTTTCGTTTTTTTAAAACTTTGACGCTAACTTTTTTTCAAACTTAAAATTCCTTCATGTGCGACAAATAAGTGCATAATCATATACTATTATGTTTTAAAAACAAAATTAAAACTAGATACAATATACATGTACATCTGCAGCACTGACAAAAAAAATAGAGTGTTCAAAACATTAAAAGCTTGATCTATATTTTGTACACATATTAGAACATCAACAAAAACATGATAAAATAATTCTAGTAGAAAACGTAAAAAAAGACGAGATCTCAATGCTTGTATCATACACCAGATAATAAATGTAATATAATTCAAGACAATTTCTCATTTAAGTTTTAGTGTGAAGGACATGACTCTTGACAGCATACATGTACATGTACCTCCTTCCTTCTCCTGCTCCTCACCTTATAGGGTTATAAGACATTTATGGGCATTAATATTTTTTCTCTACATGTATTAGGTGGAGAACAACTTTTTTAAGGAATATTACATTTTTAAATGCATACTTTATACACATTTTTTTTTAAGAAAAGTAATATATTTTTTAATCATATTGTCTATTTATAATACCAATATAACTAAAGAAACGCAAAAAGGGTATAACACTACATATTGACTGGATTTGAGGGAATATTCAACAAAGAATCAGTGCTAGTGCAGCGGCATTATGACTATTAACACTCCAAACAGCATTGTAAACAACTGTTGAAAAGGCTGTAGTCACCTCTGTATCTGTTCCGGAAAAATAATTTTAGGCAAACCTATGATAAATGATAAATTTTATTCATTTGGACGTCTTACATTAGCAAAACCAAGAAAATAAAACAAGGAAAATCTGCTAAAAACTGTAATCTGGAGATTTTTTTTACTGGGAAGTACATGTACATGTACTTGGATTTATCCAACCTTTTGCGAAATTTCTTCATATTTCATTTGTTACTAAGAAAAAATAATTGAAAAATACAATGTACAAATGATAATATAAACACTTATTGTTTTTTTTCTATAAAAATATTTCAAATGTTCATGATAGAAACCCTAGAGCAGTTTCCATAGAAACGGGTGTTTAATAATCAGGGTGAGACATGAACTCGCTCTTTATCATCTAAATTCTTAATACGTGAAATGAAAAATAACCGCACTTAGCTAGTGATATATAAAACGAAAATGTCATTCTTACGACTGCTTGACCTCTCATGACTCTTTTGTGTGATATCATACTGATTTTAATGGAAAATTGATTTATTAGTCGATGAATTGTTGATGATCTTTACATTGTAATATCACGTCAATTTTCAGTCAATTAATAAGTTTTATGAAAATCTCATGAACACTCTCACTTAAACATGTATACTACTTATACAGGCTGGAGAAAAATGCATTAAGAAACTAGTTTTCCAGTGCCGTTAGAAATTTAAGAAAAATAGTACTTCCATCGCGATTGATTAAAGGTGTGGCCGCCTTTCGGAGAATTTGTTTTTTCCTTGTTGGCAAATTACATGTAAGTGTTAATGGACGTAAGCCGATAACGTTCTGTGCTTGAAATTGCTACCGAAACTAGAACATCATTTGGAAGGATCGAAAGTATTCTAATTATGAGTTTATTATGAAGATAAGTCGGTGCAAAAGGATACCCATAATTTTTATGCGTAATAATTGAAGAAAAGGCAGCATTCTGTAGAAATACATGGAATTATTTGAATAAGTCAGGGGTGAGGTGCGCTTATAGCGTGACGTGACATTTTTAACGTTACGCCGAAGTCTACTCCGCATTCGATAATTATCCATTTTGATTAAGTTCTTGTGACATTGGTAATTCGAATTTGGAGTTATTTTCCAATATTTTTGCATAATGACTTTATATCATAAATATACATTTTGCTTGCTTTCAACAAATCGCAATTATATTTAAGAAGGAAATTCCACAAACTTATGGATCAACCATCCTATAATTATAAACTAGAACTATCTCGCTTTAAATCTTGTATTTTCATCTCAAGGGGGACAACACGTTGTAACCATGTATGCCAGCTTTATGTCATTGTCGTTTAAAGGGTGACAACAGCTGTACAATCATGTGACATGCTTTAAACCAATCAGATTGACTGTAAAATTTTGAAGGATAATAGTGTGGCTTATGTACTTTAATATCTCTTAGAGGATGCCTTTCTTTAATATTTGCGCAGAACAGTTCCTCAATACCTATTGATTACATGTTAACTATTTTCAAGTGTGACAGAATATTTCAAATAAATATTGTATAATTCATGTTATAATATTGTTTCAAATATTAGAAATATTATGCGATTACATTTTATGTACCTATTTACATGCACATGTAGTTCTTACATTACATTTGAATAATTAAAAACTATTTTTGCAAAATAAATGATAAAGAAATTCTTAATATGTATACATAAAAATATTACTATAATTAGCATACAACACCAATACATGTTCATATTTAAAAACCAGAAGTTTCTGTCAAGACTGAAGCTCGATTGGTCTGTACTACTAACAAAGGAAGAGAAAAATGGCAGTTACGACTTGAAACTTTCAAACTGCTATTAATAGAATAAAGAAGCTTGATTAATTCTCCTTTTGGGGCAATATATTGCAATAAACGACAACAACTGAAGGAATAGCTTTAGGAAAATCTTACAGTATTTTTTTTTACTTTAGTTACAATTGCAACATCACTCATCAAAATGAAAAAAAAAAACAAATATGCATCTCAGTGCAGTTTACCTACATGCCACATTATAATGAAATCAGACTAGAACTGTATTCGGAGAAAGATTTTTAAAGCATTTCACAGAAATTTCTATTTTTAGCAACCATGACATCGCTGTTCATCGACATCAAAAACCAAAATAAGGAATTATGTATATTAGTGTTGTCTAATAGTGTGCCAGTTTATATTAAAATCAGAACAAAAATGTAGGAAAGAACATTTTGAAAGTATTTCACAAAAATATTTATTTTTTTGTAACCAAGTCAACAATGTTCATCGAAATTAAAAAAAAAACGATACAAAGACACCTAGACTGACAATCAGACAGACGGACGGACGAATTACTATCGCATAAGCTCTTCTAGTCTATGACTAATAGAACTTAAACCAAAGAAAAGTTCAAATAAATAATTTTTGTTACACATGTACAAGTGGTAAAATATACTCACAAAGTCGACTGATCCTTCCATGAATCCCCCTGTCAGACACAGTACAGTGTGTAATAATGTCCAGCTGTAGTTTGTCTATGAAGAGGTAGTACAATTTCTCCGGACTGTCCGGTAAATACAGACATCTCTCTCCCCTACTCTTCGTATACCACCAGGTCCGGCAGTATTCTGATATCACGTCACGTGACGCCGTGGTCAGGAAAAACTCCAGATCACTCTCCTCCACCAGACACTCCGTAACAAAGGCGTTCATGACGTCATGTCGGATGTCCTCTGATATAAAGGTTATAACACCTTTATGAGTCTCTGTGATTCCATCAGGAAGATCTACCAAATCGTCATCATTTAGATCTATAAAACATCTATCTTTGATTTTGTCCCTTATGATTCTGTGAGATTGTTCATTGAGATTCAGCCGATATTGATCACTTAACAGTAAACAATACAGTAGACATCTGACTTCCGGCGGATAACTAAGAATTTCACCTGAAGTCACAACATTTCCAAATTATAAAAAAAATCAATAAATGATGAAATTTAAAGTTAGCAAATGGATAAATTATGAAATAATAGAATAAAAACAATATGTAAGAAAAATAAGTAAAATGTTTACATTCACCTGAACTACTTTATATTTGTTCGTTAAGTATAAAACTCTATTGAATAGATGTGTTTTAAGACTAGCTGCAGAACTGTAGTTCTCCTAATAACTATATATTGACAGATCAGAGAGCGACAGGGCCACCCATTGAAAAAAAGATAAACTTATTGCTGCAAAAAAAAATTCGCATGGTGTAGGATTAATTATTCCAAATTCATACTTCAATTGCAAAAAAGCCAGATTTCAGTAAATTCCTTACTCTTCTATCAAGTACTCTCGTAGTTTTCACCGGTACGTAGCGCGTTGGACCCAGCTATTTTTACAAACCAACATGGCTTTATAAATATGCAAAATTTTCGATGATATCAAATTCAGGGCCGGGAGAGCAATTAAAAAGAATTATAGTGAACGAATATGGAACACACGGTTTCAATTTTGTGATATGTATTTGATGAGAGTTTTAAAAAAATAGAGAAATATATCAAGGAACATTACCTGTTTTTGTGCGCAATAAATACAGTTTTTCAAAAGGGTGGTACTGTAGCTCTGTCAGTTTACACACTATTTTTTTTCAGAGAGCTACAGTTCTGCAGCTATTTTAAGACGGGACTCCCTGTCTTTTTTAATTGCAACTTTAGTCAACGGTGAATTAATGCGTTTTAAAAAAATATATAAGGATATTTCTTACGAATGTACATATATTCCTAAAATGTGAATGCAAACCTGTTTAAAATGTTTATTCTTAATAATAGCTATATATTAAATTAACGTGTTGCTTTCGTCGCCAGCGAGACGCAGTGATTCCAGGATCTGCTTTAGAGTCTTGGAGTAAGAGGTTAATCCTCACGTCGCAGATTTAAATTCGGGACAAGGAGACAGGTCCATTCGAGGAGACTGTTAAACCGGGTTTTCCCTAACAAAAAAATACTATAGTAAATCAAAGTGTCAAAGTTTTCGCCAAAGTTTTTCAAAGTGTCAAAGTTTTCGCCAAAGTTTTTCAAAGTGTCAAAGTTTTCGCCAAAGTTTTTCAAAGTATCAAAGTTTTCGATAAAGTTTTTCAAAGTACAAAGTTTTCGATAAATTTTTGTAAAATTTTTCAGGTTTTCGATAAAGTTTTTCAAAGTGTCAAAGTTTTCGATAAAGTTTTTCAAAGTATCCAAGTTTTCGATTAAGTTTTACAAAGTATCAGAGACTTCGATAATGTTTTTCAAAGTGTCAAAGTTTTCGATAAAGTTTTTCAAAGTTTTAAAGCAACCAGGTTTTCGATAAAATATTTCGAAGTATCCAAGTTTTCGATAAAGTTTTTCGAAATTTCCAAGTTTTCGATAAAGTTTTTTGAAGTATCGAAGTTTTCGATAAAGTTTTTTGAGGTATCAAAGTTTTCAATAAAGTTTTTCAAAGTGTTGAAGTTTTCGATAAAGTTTTAAATAGTTTTAAAGCATCCAAGTTTTCGATAAAGTTTTTTGAAGTATCCAAGTTTTCGATAAAGTTTTTTGAAGTATCCAAGTTTTCGATAAAGTTTTTCAAAATATCAAAGTTTTCGATAAAGTTTTTCAAATTTTTCGAAGTATCCAAGGTTTCGATAAAGTTTTTCAAAGTATCCAAGTTTTCGATAAAGTTTTTCAATTTTTTCGAAGTATCCAAGTTTTTGATAAAGTTTTTCGAAGTATATAAGTTTTCGATAAAGATTTTTGAAGAATCCAAGTTTTCGATAAAGTTTTTTGAAGTATCCAAGTTTTCGATAAAGTTTTTCAAAGTGTCAAAGTTTTCGCCAAAGTTTTTCAAAGTGTCAAAGTTTTCACCCAAGTTTTTCAAAGTGTCAAAGTTTTCGCCAAAGTTTTTCAAAGTGTCAAAGTTTTCGTTAAAGTTTTTCAAAGTGTCATAGTTTTCGCCAAAGTTTTTCAAAGTGTCAAAGTTTTCGTCAAAGTTTTTCAAAGTATTAAAGTTTTCGCCAAAGTTTTTCAAAGTGTCAAAGTTTTCGCCAAAGTTTTTCAAAGTGTCAAAGTTTTCGCCAAAGTTTTTCAAAGTTTCAAAGTTTTCGCCAAAGTTTTTCAAAGTATCAAATTTTTCGTCAAAGTTTTTTAAAGTG
>NW_026928153.1:0-7500 GCF_032062105.1 Saccostrea cuccullata | reverse complement strand
CGCCTAACATTTTAATCTCGGATGTTTCCAAAAGCAGAACGTTGAAGATTTATGTTAAAAAGAAAGCTTTGATATGTGTGTTCTTGAATGTAGCTTTTTAGAACTACATGTATCTCCAGACATTTACATACGGAAATGTATAGTATTATTTCAGATTTTTAGACACAAAATATGAAGTTTGTTTCAGGCAATCTTTAACTTTTTCTAATTAAGCTTGCTTTAGTCAGGTCAGTCGCAAATCACTGCATGTGTCCTTTCTGTATATAAAATAAAATCACTGTATCATTGATCTATGTTATTTTTTACCTTAATCAAAATCTAATTTGTAAATTATATTTTTAAATACCTTTGAAATTTTGGCTGGTTCTGTTTCATTTCATAAATTTCTCTTATATTTTCTACCGTAAGGAAAAGTAAGTTTGGAATAGATACTTTGTGTTTTACATGTTTCAGGGAAATAAAATCTCTTAGGATTAAAGTTCCCATTTTATTTAATTAGTGGAAATTACTTGGTAAATGAAGAGGGGAGTATTTGTTGCCATGTTTTTGAAACAAAATTGCAAAGAATTCCATTGGAAGACAGATAAAGAAATCCGGCTTTTTCAAAGATGACGGTGATTTAAAAAGTAAGTAATCAGATTAACGTGCTCTGTTCCCCTGAATAATACTATTACATTATAATAAATGCAGAAGAAATCTTCAATCTTCTAATAATCGAATATTCTATGTACTTATAGTTTCGAATACACGGAATCAATTAGAAATACAATAAATGTGTGTAATTTCTGTACTGCTTAAATTTTAGGCATCAGCATTTCTCTTTCTTTTTTTGCTCAATAAAATTGATTCATTTTTCGTATAAAGGAGCTGTTCGAATTAACCGCTTGCATGCTGAAGCAATTTCTATGGAATTTCATTGCGTACGATCATGAAGGAAGGATAGGAACAGACAGGAAAAGAAAGAGGGAAATTCAAAAATACAATGGAGGACAGTGATTAGTTATAAACCTGTTCATAAAAAGTGTATATAAGTCAAATGAGTGGAAAACTTTGGAAATTTATTCAACTATATGCAAATTTCAATCTAAATAAGGGGCAACTATTTTTATTGTTTTAACTGTTTAAAAAAAACCTGTTATTTTATACTTCCATTTACTTTCCTTGTAAAGAAAAAATCATTGATAATTTCTTTTGTTTTGATAAATTGTAGGAAGCTTAACAAGTCTGATACTACTTGTAAATTTAGAAAAGCTAACTTGTATTTTCAAGTAGGATTGGTGGTAGATATATTTCTGATTGTAGAGACGATTGGATTTGTTAATATACAGATTTGTAACAATAAAATGTTTATACACATTGGGCGTGTTGGTCCAATAAATTGGGCCAATATTGGGCCAATGAGCACAATGGCATTGGGCCAACGTCATTTGCCAACTTTTGTTGAACGTTCTTGATGACATTGGGCCAACATTGACCCAATGTCGCATTCATTGGGCCAATGTTGGCGCAACATTGGGCCAATATCTGTAGAAATAACACTCTACATTGGGCCAAAGTTGGCCCAACATATCGGACAAACATTGGGCCGATGAGCAAACTTTTACATTGGGCCAATGTCATTTGCCAACATTGGCCCAATGTAACAGATGACATTGGCCCAACGTTGGCCCAATGTTAGCATGCTATCTGGGATAGAAAGATTTTTTATTTAAAGATAAATATAGTTAAACATATAAATCATAGAAACTTTAAAAACTTGTTTGTAAATTGTTATCAGTTTGAATTTTACGACGTCTAAGTACAAAGACCCACTTGGGGTTAAATGATCATTAGAATTAAATTAAATTTAACTGCAACTTAAGCAATTAAAAGTATATCTTGTATCCTTAAGCTTCTACTGTTAGTCATAAATATTGAATATATAAAAAATCATGTTTCTTTCCCATTCAGCACCATTTTTGTTGTACTTCTATTTTATATCATAAAATGAAGGCAATACGTGTACGTAGCCGTTTGCAGGAATGCTTTTTCATACAGTAAGACAGCAATTAAGCTCAGACTGAATTCTTAAAGTAAGCCATGGCAATTTCAAATTACAAGTATGAATTGAATATCAGAATTTTCCCAGGATAAAACCGTGAGCTTAGCAAACACTTGTGGTCTATAATAGAAACACTTGCAAGTATATTAAGACAGCACACAGATCAGAATTTACCAATTGAAACTTTTGGTAACATGTAAAATGGATTCTTCGAAAAAGTCAAGGATCGACGTTTGCTAACATTATTTATAAAGACTCCATAATGATTAAACTAGAGGATGCACTCCAACATGACGTCATAATGCGATGTCTATGAATACAAAAAATGCATTAAACGTAATCATATACAAGAAATCCTTTCATCTCTGAATTTATGTCTGAACAAAGCTCCAAGTTCAGAGAAATTGTATTTTTTAAAATTATTTTTCAGATAAAAAACAAAAGGGCCTTGGACAATTACCAGTTAAACTTGGCCTTTCAGTGAGACTAGGCATTCTCTACGTTACGTAATTGGCTTCTGAAGATTACAAAGATTTCCTTACTGTTGAAATATACATGGGACTGAAATAAGAGCAAATGCCAATTAGAGTATCGAGTAATCAATTACACCGATTTGTCCTGCAAAGAGATGGATCTTAAGTCATCTCCTTGTGTCAACGAAAATTGAAAGTTCCTGATGTTATTAATTTCTTAATGAATAACTGACACTAATTGCATAGCGCCGAGAAAGCAACGACTTATTGAAAGTCCAAGCTTACCTGTAGATTGTCCTATATACATAAACATTGCTACTTCTTACTTGATTTTCTGTAAGCTTTGTTGTCGAGAATATAAATGTCCCAGTGCGGTTGGAGGCCTATACAGGATCTTACAATGTCATGTCTCGCTCTACACCCGTATCCAAGAAGCCACCTCACATGATCTACACTGTCCTCAGGCCTCCCTCTATAATGAACAGCCTCCCCTCTTCTTAGTGTCCTTAGAAATTTACTTCGTTCATCTTCACAGCTCTTAATTTGATTTTCTGGGATATTCACTGTAGAGAATCGAAAAAGAATATTGTCATTAAAACATTAACATTTAAATTCTTTATATATATATGTACAAGTAGAGATACAATTTAAATATTAATTGATTACAGTACCGACCAGACCCAACCTAACACACAGCAGTCCCACAGCAGACACGGGGACTGCTACCTTGGACTGCTAAAGCAGTACCACAGTAGTCCCACAATAGTCCAAGAGTGGTACCAGCAGTTCCAGCAGTCCAAGAAAGAAGTTTCATTAGTCTTAGTGGTTTTATTAATTCAACGGGCGGAGTTTACTTAGAAATGAGATTTTCAATAAACAATGGAACTATAAAAGGTAGTTGAAATTTATTCTGAAAAGTATGCCAGGAATCCGTACATTTATGTACAGTACGCCTAATCTGAATAATCATTTATTGAAGAAAGAAGGCACACAGACCTATATGTATAAAATACACTAAACATGAATATTTAAGCAGAATTATCTGGTATAGTAATAACTCAATTTCTTTCTTTTCTGTGATTGATTAATTGTATTTTGTTTTATGTCTCTCTCCAAAATATTTCAATCATATGGAGCCGCCACCACTTGCCGCTGGAGAGATGCAATTTTTTTCCTATACTCAGCACTGAGGCCCATTGAAAAGGGAGGGATCTTTTTTGTGCCTTCACCTACTGCGACAAGAGACCTCTGTTTATACGGTCTCATCCGAAATACCCGTCTCCACGTCCGACTGTGGGATTCGAACCCACGACCTTAAGATCAGCTCATTACTTCGAGACTCTAGAGCAGACACTCTTACCACTGCTCCATGCAGGCGATTTCTATGATTGAGACTGGTTCCAACATCTATTTTTATATATAAAAAAAAATAGCGACTGCGCGGAATTTATGCGAGCACGGTTCACTGTTATACGTATTTGTATAAAACATTCAGTATAATATAATAAATATTGCATGTAGTTGAGTGTAACATTGAAAATTTTCAACCCTCGAAAACCATTGTCAACCTCGGCTGCGCCTCAGTTGACAATGGTTTTCTTGGGGTGAAAAATTTCAACGTTACACTCAACTACTTGCAATATTTAAATATTATGTTTTTGCTTTTAAATTCATCATTCTTTAGAATATAATACGATTATAAAATGAAAAGTCTAAATAAAGAAGATATGAATATGTCAATAATATATATAATTTTGCACCAACTTACATATGTGGTGTATCTTGTCATATATACTCGTGTCCTCCATGGTGACGTGAGTCAATATGTTCATTTGTAGACGAAGTATCAGTAAGGAATCACAGTATTTTCTGTTACTAACGACACACTTCTCTTCAGGTTTTCTTTTGTACCCCATTGATCTCAGGTACACACTGACTGTGTCATAACTACTGTAAAGGAATGGTATATAAGGTCTTTTTGATGCAATCCTATACATTGTCTCATCCTTTGTGTTCATTGTAATCCTGCCCTGATCTTCCCAAAGGTAATCACTTGACTTTAGTCTGTCCAGAGTCTGCTGTGCTTCCTCACGTGTTACAGGATTCCCTTTACCGTACACTGTCCGTCGTATAACGTTAAGGCAGTTCAGCCACTCTGTGTCAGTGAAGTCAGGAGGGCTGGAGTCAGAACACAAAAAGCAGAATAACATGGACACCTTGTCATCAGTCAGTGTGGAGAACTGATCTACAAAATACAACAAGGTATTACAGTATACTTAGAAGTAATCCTGCATATAAACGAGATGTGTTTGTGAAACACCATGCGCCCGGCGGCAACAAATTTTAAAGAAGCAATGTGCGAAAGAAAAATCATCACATCAGTTTGGTGAATCAGTATTTGGTGGTGTGTTCGGAGTTGAACAATTGCACACACTTGGTGAAACGTACGCATTTACAACAACAGCGCAAGAAAATTAAAGCTAGGTAGAGGCCTTTCTATGCAAATGAGCAAATAAAAATGCATAATTTGTGTAATTTTTACACAGAGAAGTTCCAAGCTTAATTTTTCATACATACTAATTTCACCAAGCATTATGAAGCAACTGTACAATATGACGTCTTATTATGATGTCATTGATCTCTCAATTTAAATATTATAGGTACATAAACAAAATAACGTCGGTGCAATAGGATCTTTAATAGATAAAGTAAAATATAAAGAAGATATAATATGACGTCATAATATGCACTAGTTAGGAGCATGTCGTGGGTACCAAATCAACGTTTTAATAAGTCAATTGCATAGAAACCTCTGTACGTTGCCTTAACTTACTTGCGAGACCTCGCGTTATGTTTACAAACGTTTCACGGGTGTATTCAATTTGTCAAACTCTGTGCAGAACATGAAACACAGGCTGACAAAACCAGTGTGTTGGTTTTGCTTTCGTACATTTCTATTCTAAACCTTATAGTTTTAATATTTTGTCATTATTACACAACTGAATAGCTTTTTCTCTTTAAAGTATTTTAAGGATAAAGTAATAATTTATGAAAGTGAAAGGATATATCAATAAAACTCCTCTGGCTAGTTTAAATACTAGTAACTTCCAGAAAAATAAGATTTCTATTATATTTCCGTATGAATTGCTATAGCAAAATACAGGTAATATTTACGAAATTATTCAGAAAATTTGAGAAAATGTTAACATTAAATTTGTATCAAAGCATCTGCAAGACTTTATTTTTTATTATCATTCCCTATGAATTATTTTTCCCTTATGTAAAAATCAAAATGTTTTAATTGCAATGTAAAAATAATAACAATATTCCCTAAACTGTAGAGGTTTAATGTACTATTTTTCATTTAAGGTAAAACTCTAAAGTTTTCTTTCAAATTATCATGTTGTTTTATGTTTTAATTGGCGAATTGAATACATCGTTACCCTAAGCATTTTATATATAGAAATAATATATTTGATTAATCTGATCAAATAAACATATTATGGCTTAAAAAGCCTCCAAAAAGTGACAGACAGCTAGTTAAATTAAAATTCAATCATCTATTTTCCTAAAATGTTTTGGCTCACGTAGATTTCATGCTTTTAATGTTTTCGCTTTAGCAACAGCCTTCGGTTGAGGACTTGTAGCCGATACTGATTTTAGAAAAGTAAAAAGTAGCTAAAATGATTATCTTAGCTTGTAGGGGGAAGTAGGTACTTACAAATTCAAGATTTAGCAAAATACATACCATATAACTTTGGTTTCCAAATATTGTAATTACCCAAATAACTGGCGGTGTAACCTAAAAAAGAAAAGAAATGAGAATGGTAACAATCTGTTTAACAGAATAATTAAATCAAACACTAAGGACATATATTATTTTTCTGTAGCTGTATTGTAATTTTGAGACACGTGTATATTTTCAGGTAAATAAAAATAAATGTTTGTCACAATGTAAGCTTGCAAATTTACAACACTTTACTTAAGGAAATGCAAGGGGTCCATAGGCCACATCTGAGCACATTTTCTAGGGAAAAGGCACAGATAAATTCAGAATTAAGAATATATAGGGATAGGGATACTTAATTTAAACTGTCCAAATATGGTTCCATGTCGATATTACAATTGGCTTTGTGTTTTTTAACAAAGATTTTTAAAATGATTTTCCTCTTCAAATTCCTTTGTAAAATTTTTATCCAAAATTAGCCAAAGATGTTTTGCCCGTTTGAGGACAAATAATACAAACAAAGAATGGATGCCTGGATTGGTATATATTTTATATGCTTAATTTCCTTGCAAATGATAAAAATAATAAATTTCTAGAATATAAAGAAATTGTAAACCCTCTGTGATGGTCAAAAGTGTGCCCTTCTGAAACCATCCTTCTTAATCTATAAAAAATATTTTTCACTTTAAATTCCATTTTTGTGCAAATTTCAATAAAAAATTAAAACTACGCTGTGAAAGTTTTTCATTTTATTCATTTAATCATGACACATGTTGTATTTTTCGAATTCTTTGACAAAACTTTGTTTGTATCATCTGTCCTTAAATGCCAAAATTTGCATGGATTTGACCTACTAATCTTTCCGGACAGCCTTGTCTTTAGTTATGCATGTGGATGGCGATATTTTGATAGGTTACTGTGTAAATAATGAATTAAGGCTAATGCTTTCAGGTGAAATATATCGATAAATTGAAAAGTTATTCAAAAATCAAACCTCTGTTCCCTTTCTATCACTTCTTACACATACACTCTATTCACAACATTGTGAACACATTGCATATTATAATAAACGCGGTGATAAGGGGTTACTTACTGAGCTAAAGATTTATCGAAAACAAATTATTAAGTGCATAACATCTAAAGTCATTCAAATGAAGAGAATTGGGAAATTCCTTAGTAAAGACAGAAAAAATCATTCCCGGCAATATAATTCAGATTTATCAGTGTGCCTTAATTTTTGTTTTTAATTGTAAAAATTG